>NC_056748.1:797254364-797421864 GCF_019279795.1 Protopterus annectens
CAGTAGTAGCTTTAATGCCTTTTGGTTCTTGGGAAATGGTCTCTGGATCCGCAGTAGAATTCTTAAAAAGGAATTTGTGAGAGTCAGGTACTCTATAGTACCTGTCAGGTTTCCTGGGAGCTGGAGGCAAAGTATCCCGGGTAAGGCTGGATTCCAAGAAATCATCATCTACAATTTCCAGAACAGGAGGGATAGCTAGAGGCCTGTGCTAAGGCAGGTTTAAAAATTCCCTGAGTCTCTTTTTGGACTGAGAGTAGTCCTGGCTTTCCAAGTGGAAATGCTCCCTAAGGATATGCAGGGTTTCACCAAAAGAAAAATCTTCTTGAGGGGAAGCAGAGGGAATGGAATCCCCTGCATCAGAATCCTCATAGGTAGATAAGGGTATGTGCTGGTAGTCAGAAGGAACAGAGATATCAGATTCCTGATCAGAAGAATCAGAATGAAAATCAGTTCTAGGTCTCTTTTGTTTTTGAGGCCTGTGGGACTGAGAATGCGCTTTGGTCGTCGGTTTCCTAGGCATAGTGTGAGCTTCAGGCCTGAGAAATTCAGTATTTTTGGATTGAAACGTCGTCGGTTTAATATGAAAATTGGTAGGCCTGAATACACCATCAGAAGCCGTTGCCTGCACAGTGGCTCTGGACCCATCCAAGGTAGAGAAATCCGCAGGTTCCATAGTCGAAGAAGCATCTCGCGGTACACCGGACTCCGAATGGGTCTTAGTAGAGGCCTGTGAAATTGCAGAAATGGGTATCAGGGGGCTGCGAAAGCACCTCATTGAGTACCGGCTGACTGGCGACTACTTAATGGTAGCGTCGTCGGCAGTTTTGCACCTATGCAGTCTGTCTCTGTCTTTATCCTTATGTTTTTTCGGAAGATCAGTAGTCAGGTGGCTTACCGACGCCATTTCGGAGTACAGAGATCGAGAGCAAAAGTATTTAGATACAAAAATTGCCTGACAGTGATTAGTTTGGGTGTTGAACAAGGCACAAAACTGACAACGAGGGACATCGTGGTCTGGGCCTAAACAGGTGACACTGTAAGAATGAAAATCTCTATGACATATTTGCTTTCCACAGGCAAGACAATTATTAATTTTTTCTTTTTTGGTTAGAGCAAGAAAAAAGATTCCCAACGGGCTACTTCTCTTTTAGAAGACTTCAGGTCTGAAACTCGAAAACAAAAATTTCAGGAGTCGGCTGGCTGGCACTTCCGAACTGCTTCTGCTTCGGGCACTGCATGACAAGAAAGACTGATGTAATGGCATCGGCTGCATGTTTTATACCCCTGACGACCTAACATCATGGAAGAAGCGACAGCATCTAACGCAGAAATCCCAAGACTCTGGTATTCAGTTCGGCTGAAGGCTACCTGCAGGCAGACAACCCAAATGTGATAACTGCAACAGTGAAACACAAAGAACATCCTTTTGAAATCCATAAAGGACATGAATACTTTATTCAGTGTTAAACATAGCTGAGTCCTGTATACAAATTTTACAGCCATTGCTCATGGAATAGTTCACTGATCTTAAGACAAGATTATGTTTTGTACTGCTAAGAAACAGACTAGTCATTTATGAGTAAACAGTACTGGTAAGTGTGCATGGCTGGCTTAGTGGTGCTAAGAGTATTTCTAAAAAAGATGGTAATCAAAAAGAAATGCTCTTGGTGAAGCAGGAAAATCCTTGTGATCTCCAACGCCATCTGTGCCTTCTGAAGAAACAAAGTGCATCTGTATTAGTGTTAATGGCACTGTTGAGAAAGCCAGATACTGCAGACCATATACTGGTCCCAACAAAGTTCAGGATTTTTCAAACATTTAAAATGACTAGATGATGTGCTCAAAAGTAGAGATTACAAACAGACAATGGTGACTTTGATGGAGCAGAATGATTCTGGTAATGATATGTAATTAAGAATACATACAATTTGTGCTATTGAGTTCTCAGTGTTTCTTAGAGTTTTCCATTATCTATATATATAAATTGCAAGAAAAACCTAGACAAGCTAGAGTTTTTACTCTGTGATACCTTAAACCTCCTGTAGTGAAGACCATTGGGATATATGCAAACTTAAGGGCATCAAGTGTTTTAACTACATAATTTCTGAATGTCCATGACTTTTTTTTTTTTTTTACTTTTTAAGTCTTTATGGTTACATGCAGGCCAATAAAGGCAAACCCCACTAAATGTGGGCATGCATGTTTTGGCCTTTTTATTGACCTTATCAGCACATACTAAGTGGGTAGTTTGGGCTATACTTTTGAAGCACAGGATCTTTAAACCCAGCTGATACCTATAAAAATTATTGTCCCTGTAAAATATCCCAGCTAACAGCCAAACTTAAGGGTAAAACATAAAGAATAGTTATTGGATGTGTGCCAAAGCTTTAAATTAAATGCACATCTTCCTGTGAAATATAATTTCTATCTAGTCTGGCTCAGTTATTGCACCATGGGGAATACTATATAAATTATGTCTGAGTTCCTGCTACTGAATTCACATCTTCCATATCAAATATGTTCATAAATTTCTTCAGAAATACACCTTATTTTGTTATGTTTTCCCTTCTAAGTCCCCTGATACATCCTTATTATTGCAAATCAAATTCATTCCCCACCTATACATAACATTCTGTGGTGAAAGTGGATTATTTCTCCCCAAATTTTCTTAAACTACAGAATAGCAGTTTTTGGTGGCATATACATATATGCCAGTGTAATCCTCCTCCTCCCTTGCCAATAACCCCTTACTACCACATATATACCATTATTGTCTTTTTTAGTTTTTTTCTGTTGGAGTCCCTCTAGCAATTAGTATAATTACTCCCCCTTTCTTTTGTACTTGATATCCTGTTGAATACTCATCCTGAAATCCTTTGTTAATTCAGCACTCATTCTTTTTTGCCTGTACCTGGAAGGTCATTCACATTCCAAGATAATATTGATAGCATTTCATTTTTTTGAATGTGTATTTCCAACTTTCGTGTTACATGCATATGCTGTTTCGCAAGTTGATGTTTATACAGTTTTCTTCTCACCTCCATTTGAAATTGTCACAGTTTCAAGACTTTTTGTTTTAATGAAAACCTTGAAACAAAAAAATACATTTTCAGAACACCCCATCTCATTTTAACTTAAAACAAACCCTCAAAACTATGTACATCTTCAATAAATGAAGTTTAACCCTCCAGGTAGGAGCAGTTTTCCCAAACTGACAGCTGTACCTACAAGCATTACCTAACCTAAAATTAAGGTTACCCATACTAAAGTGCATGCTACAGCATGTGTTCTCACTTCACTGATTGCTGTCTGTTATTTTCTTATAGCTATTCCCCTCCCAGATGTGAAAAAGCAGCTTGTATGCTTTCAGAACATATTAACTTTTAGCTCTAAGAAAAAGTGCACTGGCTATCCAAATTGTACACTTTTCTACTAAATTATTAAGGCTGCTAGCTATCTCTTATTCACTTCCTATAATTTTAAATTTTATTTTTCAATGAACCGATTGCCATGTGTCTTTTTGCATTTCCTTCAGCAAAGAATGCTCAGAACTCTGAAGATTAATTGCTTGCTTCTGCAGACAGCTTATCTTCATGTAAAAGCAGTCAGTAATTAATCTTTGTAAATTACACTAAAAAAAATACACAACTATCTTCAGCTTCAGACTTCTTGACTCCCACTGAACGTTTGCTGATGAAAACAAAATAAGCTAATATCTTTGCAGAGATAAAAGACTTGGCATTTTCATGGCTTTATCATTTTTGTCCAAATTTTCAAGCATATTTGATTGCAAAAACACTTGTTTATATAGCTTAAGCCAAGGGCATTAACCTAAACATTCACCTATGTAAAATATCAGAAAATATCTTAATTCTACATATAATATAATCATAGCACTTTTACACCACACCACTATAGCCCAAGATCACAGCATATCAACAATAGACTTGTTTTTATCCAGCTGTTCTTCTCTTGTTATACTGTAAAACCTGTACTTCTTACAACAAAAAAGTACTAGTTTACTTTAACATCTTTAACACATACAACAGTCACTGAAAATACACCCCCATATTTAAAATGCCCCTGACTATACACTACACAAGACTGCTATACTGTATATAACATGCAGTTTTGTCATGAAATGTTTTCTACAAGTACAAATAAGAATAAAAATTGTTTAGCTTAGTTATATTTTCCCCTTTAGTGTCCTTCTAAACATTAATGATATAAATTGGGGAATATGTTTTACAGTCCACCCACTAGTTTAACAAAGTCAGCAAAAATTAATTCTTTCTCAGCCACTTTTTCTTGCAAAGTCATATTTCACAAATGGGATCAATGTTTTATAGCATCCCATTTGTTCACAAATTTCAGTGTTGCTGGTCTTATTCTTGTTTATCTCCTTCTCCCAACATCAGCCTGTGGTTGAAGTCCAAGGTACTCCTGATTCTTCTAGTCAACTCATGTGCTTTTCTCTCTCTCTCAAGCATTTTCCTTTGTAATATCAGAAAATATTTTATTGGCAAAGTCGCTCTGTGAGTTTTATAGTCAGAAGAATGAGAACCAGAGTCCCCTTCAATTTTCTGTATCACTTTTTGTTGGATAAATTGTTTTATTTCCTCTTTAGACTAATTTTTTTTATCAAAAACGGCTTTGATCCTCCAGGAAAAAACATTTCTGGGTGAAAGGTTGGCATAATAGTTAAGGTGTTTACCTTACAGACCAAATGTGCAGGGTTTGATTCTCACGTGTTAATTGGCTAGGCTTAACATGACCCACAAGGATAGTTAGCCAAGTGCTAATCTATGAACGTATATGACAGCTGGTACAGTACCTTGAATCTCACACCTGCCTCTCAACATTCCCTGATTGCTGGGATACATTTGCTTCTCTTATGCCTGGTGTACAGAAAATAATTTTCTAGAAACACACTGTTTTTTCCAGTTTTTAATACTTTTCCATTCTGCCACAGTTTTGTCAGGATTAACTCTTTCTACTGGTATGGTTGCATCTTTACTAATTAAAGTCTTGGGTGCCTTCGCATAGCCAGGTTTGGAGCATACACTTGATGGGACCTTTAATTTAAGAAATCCTGCTATGGATTATTAGTCCATTTGCTTATTTGGGCTTTCATAAAATGAATATAGTCTGTTCCTTCCAGTTTCTCTGGTACAATAGAAAATCTCAGATTTTCTCTGTGTGATCTGTCCTTTAACTGTACTACCACTTTTTGAAACTCCTCTTAGGTCTCATACTCAGCCAGCCTTTTCTTCCTTTCATCTTCCAATTTTTTTGCAGTTTTGTCAGTTTGTCTGAATAGTTAGTTAGTTTCTTCTACGTTTTCCAGCCTTTTATTTGAATTGTTATGCTCTTCAGTGTTTCATTTATTTTAACCATCTCTGAACACATTTGATTTTTTTTTTCTTCTAAATAACTAGAAGCATTTCTTCTACCAAAGCTAAAGCTTGAACTGCTTTTGGATGAACAGCTGAAGGAGTCTTCCCAGCTAGTGTTTTCATTTCAGCTTTTCTGGTTGATGTTCTTTCAGGTTCTCTAAATTTCTTATTTGTAATTATCCAGAAAGTGAACTTACCCAGTAATTGAATTTTAGTCTGACACTATCACTGGCATTTACTTCTCACTTCTTTTTTCATACTGGAAGAACTGAAATTAAGCTGTTAATGAGTATACAGTCTTCGTGGAAGTCTGATCATCTGTTTTGTTGAGAAGTGTGTTGACAAAACAAATGTAGACATTATAGCTTTTCTCTCTAAAAGATAAATACCATATATACAATACACCAATCAAAAAAAGGAAAGCAAAGGTGATACTGTTAGGGAAAGGTTTTTTTATAAAGTAAAGTGTAGTTTCTATTTAAAACTCTGTACCCATGAACTACCACATAGGCAGCAATCTACTTAACACCGAATGCGTGATAACAGACCTTGGGACCCAGGTGGACAGTAGTCTTTCCTTTGATAGTCACATCGCCACAGTAGTCAGGAAGTCCTTCTACGTGGCACACCGCATCATAAAAGGGTTCTCATCCAGGAAAAAAGAGGTCACTGTTCCCCTCTACTCGTCACACATTAGACCCATTATAGAGTACAACACCCCTTTTGGAATGTACCTCACAAGACATCTGCAGCAGCTGGAAAGGCCACAGAAGTACCTCGCAAAGAGGATTACTGGCCTTAAACAAATGCCCTACACTGACCGTCTCAAAAAACTCTAGCTTTACTCCGTAGCATATCGCCTACTCTGAGATGATCTCTGCCTAACATATAAAGCTATGTCAAACCCAGAGCTGTTGGACATGCTACACCTAAAGAAATCCCAATCCCTCCAAGCTACATGCTCTAGGGACCTAAACCTTGTCACCACAATAAACAGGACACGCTGGAGGGATAGATTCCTGTCCCAGAGACTTCCTATACTCTGGAACAAGCTACCCATCTATGTGAAGCAAAGTTCTTCATTAGCACTCTTCAAGAAAAATCTTGAATGGAAGGGAAATAGAAAATACACCCTGGGGATCACTTCTGTGACTCTGCTGGACAGTGGTACAGGGAAATAACTTTCTTGGGTGGCATAAGCTATGGTACCTTGCTGGCTAGGATTACATAGGCCCTTGGGCCGATAGCCTAGTACCTACCTATGAACCTATAAGATAGTGGCCGAGTTAGGGCTAGACGTTGTACACATGAATAAGGATGGACAAAAGGGCTTTGACTCCTTATACTATCTTGCTCATGTGCTAACATTAATCTTGCTGTTGCCCCAAACCCCAACCATTACTTTATTAAAATCTCTTTCTCAAACAGTGCCTCTGCACACAAAAAACACTACTTATCACCTTTACCTAGCCCTTCAGTATTAATTAAAAACTAGCTTCATGCAAACAAACTTCACATGACACAGGCAGGGCCAGCATTAAGTGTAGGCTTTATTTTCATTACTTATTTATTTATTACAGCATTGTTTCTTTGCTCTAAATATAAATAAATAAAGCACATCTACTAAAAGAGAATTCTGTGGAGCATTGGGCATTCCGGAGGGGGTGGTGCTCCACTTTACTTGATGTTCATGTCATATTACTTTAGCTTAAACATTGCCAGGTCAAGGAAACAGAGGTCTTACAATGTTCAAATATGGGTGCTTCCTGAAGGATTGTGTTTTTCTTTAATGCAAGTGACAGAACAGGACAGTCGGTAGATATCTGGAAAAAGAGAAATGACATGGTGACAGTGAGATGACTATAATACTATATTTACAATAATGCTGTTGGCTGTGATCACCCAGATATTTTTTTGGAAGTTTTTCTGGTTTTGTGATTTGTATTGGCAATTTGGATGAGAAGAATGGCACTGTAATAACTGCTTTTGTTACTGTTTTTATAATAATGCTGGAAATAATCAGCCTAGTATTTTGGGCAATATTTTTGGCTTTGTGATTTGTGTGGGCAGTTGGGATGTGAGAAATGGTGGGGTGAGAAATCTTATTACTGTTTTTACAATAATGCTGGCAATGATCTACCAAATATTTTATGCAACATTTCTGGCTTTCTGATTTGTGTGCGCAGCTGGGATGAGGAGAATGGCATAGTGAGAAGTGTTGTTATTACTGTTTTTTTTTTTTTTTAGTAATGTTGGCAGTGATCAACCAAACATTTTTGGCTTTGAGATTTGTGTGGAGCAACTTGAATTGGAATACTTTAATGTGTGGCAACTTGACTGCGTGGACAGTTGAGGTGAAATAATACTCCAAAGCCATAAAATGTATTTATTTATTTTATTTATTCCAGTTTGATGACTGGGGAGGTCCACTGGGCTCAGGGAGCCCATTTTCAGTGGAGGCCCGGGGAGAAAAACTCCACAATACAAAAGTTACATTACATGATAAATTACAAAGAAAAATTTGCACTACAATTGACAGGTAGCATTCAATGCAGAGTACAAAAATTACAGATTTGTTCATGAGAAAGTCAAGCATAACAGTATCATGGCTAGATGTTACTGTTTAGTTACATAAACATTCTATATATGTGAGAAAAGTTAGGAAGGTGAGAGGGTTAGCCAGGAGAAAAAGGAAGAGGAAAGCTTGGGATATATGAGATGGAGAGTACAGTTACATTTCCTGTGTAGACAGAGGTAGGAATGGAAGTTAAGTTTTGAAGGTGTTAGGGTCATCACAGGTCCTCAGTGTGGAGGGCAGAGCATTCCATTTTTTAGCTAGGGAAAAGGATAGCAGAAGCTGACCAGCTGGGGACTTGGGTTTTTGGACGGTTATTAGGTTTTGGCGAGCAGATCTAAGGGATCTGAGAGGGATATATGGTTGTAGAATATTAGATACTGCAAGGCAGCTAGTAAGTTGGAATAATAATTTGTGGGCTGTGGTGAGTTGGAGGAAGTCAAGTTGATTGGGGAGTTCAAGTCAGTTTAAAGAGTGAAGGGAGGTGCAGTGATGAGAGGAGGATTTGGCTTTGGTAGCGAATCTGGAGATTTTATTGCACCATACTTCCAATTTGGAGGTAACAGTGGAAGATAAATTAGTAAGCAGAGGAGTGCCATACAAAAGAGAGGGGAGGAGATAGGTAGTGGCCAGAGTTTGTCTGGCAGAGGGAGAGAGGAAGTGGTTGTTTCTGTACAGTAGGCCTAGTTTTATATGGGTTTTCTTGATGTTTAGCTGGATGTGAGTGTTGAATTTTAGGTGGTCATCGATGGTGACACCAAGAAGTTTGGCAGAGGGTACAATCTCAATAATGGAGTTGTTAAGGCTGGTAATTTGAAACAAGTTTTTATCAATATGGGTGGATTTTGAGGGAGAGAATAGAAGAATCTTAGTTTTGTTGGCATTACGTGCGAGATGATTTTGGAGCATCCAGTTTTTGGTGGTAGAGAAGGCAGTTTGTGTTAGAGATTAGAGATCTGTTAGGTTAGAAGCGCAGCAGATCAAAGTGGAATCGTCTGCATATTGGACAATTTTGGTATTAGGTATGGCTTTGTGGAAATCATTAATAAAGATGTTAAATAGCAATGGGCTAAGTATGGAACCTTGGGGTACTCCAGTGGGGGTGGGAAGGAAAATTGAGGAGGCCTGGCCCCATTTCATGGTTTGGGACCTGTCAGAAAGATAGCAGGAGAACCAGGAAAAAGAGTTTTTTGGGAGAGGTTGAGATTTGACAGAGGGTTTAGGAGATGGGTATGGGAGATGGTATCAAAAGCTTTAGATAAGTCCAGTAGAACTGAGGAAACTATGTTACCAGAGTCACGAGCTAAATTGATAAAGTGTAAGAAGGAGAGAAGGGCTGTGTTGGTACTGTGTCCTGAGTGGAAGCCGTGTTGGGTAGGAGAGAGTAACTGGTGTTTGGTAAGGAATGGCATGAGTTGCAGGTGTATGCATTTTTCAGGAAGTTTGGAGATTGGGGAGAGGATAGCTATAGGGCGGAAATTGGAGATGTTACAGTTTTTGCCACCCTTGTGACGTGAAAGAATAAATGCAGAATGCCATAGTTTGGGTACATAGGATTCAAGTAGTGATCTATTTATCAGGATGCTGATAGGGAGAGCAATACCATCTGAGGCTATTTTCAAGGAGGAGGAAGGAATGCTGTCGGGGGCATTGGTGCAAGGCTTCAGTTTGGAGAGAAGTTTTTTTATAAGGTAGGTGGAGACTGGTTTGAGTTTGAAAGCAGGGGGTGGGGGAGAGGAGGGAGGGGAAGTTTGAGTAGAGAGGGGTTGAAGGTTATTATTGGGGAAGGTATTAGTTAGCTCAGCAATAGAAGAAGTGAAGAAGGTACTGAATAGTTCGGCAATTTCAAGGTAAGATTTGCTAGTGTTTGGACAGGGATTGTTTTTGGTACCCGGCCTAAGGTGGGAATTAATAGAGTTCCAGAATTTTTTGTTTTTTCTGCATGATCTATTTGGAGTTTGATGCAGTGGGATTTATTATCTTTAATGACTTGTTTTTTGGCTAGGTTTCGCAGTGGTTTGTATTTAAGTAAAAATTCTGGCTGTTTATTTTGGAGGTAATCTTTCCAGGTTTTGTCTCTTTGTACCATAATCTTTTTGGTGTCTTTGGTTAGCCATGGGGTGGTCTTTGCTTTAACTCTTTTTGTTCTTATTAGAGCTAGGGAGTTAAGGACAGTTAAGAATGTTGAGTTGAAATAGTCAATGGCTGTGTCTAGTGGTAGAGTTTTTAGTGGGTTCCAGTCAGTAAGCTTAAGGGAGTCAGAGAAAGTAGTAGGGTTGAAGTTAGTGATGTTACAAGTATGGATGAGCTGGTGGGAGTGTGTGAAAGTGGGAGTAGCTTGATGGGTGAAGGCAGGGAGGTGGTCTCCTAATGGGTCAGGAATAACACCAGATTTTATGACTTTGTTAGGGTGAGATACTAGGATCCAGTCTAGAATGGAGCCTGGGGCATTGGTTTTGTTGGGCCTAGTAATGGAATTGGTAACTTGAAGAGATTGGTCGACATGGTGGGAGATTAGAGTTAATGATTTTCTGCCAGTCAATATTTACATCCCCTAAGATGTAGGTTTCAAGTTTAATATTAGAGGAGGTCCAAGAGAGGATGCCTTCCAGGATATTAGTGTTGTTACCAGGACAGAATATACAGGGAAATGATGCAGATACTTTTATGTTTGTTAATTTTTAGTAGGCCAGTTACAAGTTCAGCATTATTAAAAATAAGGGATAGCATTAGGGTAAGGAGTAATAGATAAGTGGTTGGAGTAGATTAGAGCCACACCACCACCTCTTTTACTTAAGCAGTTAGATTGGAGAGATTGGAATCCGGGGGGGGGGGGGAATTCGGAGTCAGTTATGTGTGGTTTTAGCCATTTTTCAGAGATGGCTACAATGTCAGGTAAGTTGTGGTTGAGCCAGGCTTGAAAGAGGGTCTTAAGCTTTGGGCGTTGATGGTGAGGAATTTGAGGTATTTATTGGTGGATTTTTGTTGGTGCTGGGGTGGTTTGTTGGAGAGAGGTTTGGTCCTGGGTTGGGATGGATGTCGCCGGCTAAGCAAAGGTAAGAGGGAAGGGGAATAAGTTTGTTTGGTTTATGCTTAGATAGGAGTGGTTGGTAGAGAGTGGGTTTAGGTTTGTAGAATTTGGTAGTGATTGGGAAGAGTTTTACTTTTAAGAGAAGGATGGGATGGGAGGGTACTAGGGAGGCAGAGATATTGTGGAAGTGAGTTGAGAGGTGGGGGTGGGGAGGAAGAGGTGATGGGTGTAAATGGAGATTGGTATAAGAGGTGGCGTGGTATAGGGGAAGTAGAATGAGGATAAGGATAGATGTAGGGGTAAGGATTTTAGGAGGAAAAGTGAGCATGGTAGTTGTAGTCTGTTAGAAATGATAGAGGGGGTGGTAAAGAGATTTAGGCGGAAGGGGTATGGTAGAGCGAGTCAGATAGGGCAGGAGGGTGGGGTGGAGTAGTGATGTGTGAGGACTGGTTGGTGGGGAGGGAGGAAATTTAGGAGGAAGGGGTGGAGTAAAGGTGAGTGAGGATTGGTTGGTGAAAGGGGGAAGGATGTTTGGGATGAGAGTAAATGTAAGAGTAGTGGGGTGTGTGGGAATTGGTGGTAGGGTAGAGGGGGTGGAGTGAGCCCACAGGGCGAACGGAGCGGGATGGAGCAGAAGGGTGAGACAGACCAACTGAAAGTATCAGCTGCTACAGTGCAGAGCAGAGTTAAGTAGGTAAAGTAATGAAAGATTGTGTGGAAAAATAGTGTTACAGTTTGTGAGAACACAGGGGGAAAAAGAACAGTATAGGGGGAGGTTTGTACCTTAGTTTGTTAAGTAAGGAGGGGGAGGTTAACAGGTGTTAGACAACGTGGAGTGGGATTAGGGAAATGTAACTTTAGAAGTAATTAGAGATAATGTTGGACTTACAGGGATTTTATATTAAACAAGCGTAATGCAGAAAGTGCTGCCACCTAGGGGAGAAAGGAAAAATAGCATGCAGAGAAAATAAAATACAATAAGATAAATGGGCAAACAAGCCTCTTATGGGTTACACTAGATAGTGTTCTGAGACTAGAGGTCAGCAAGGACTGGAGGGAGAGGGGGGGTTTTAGCGGTCAGCGGTAGGCTGCAGAGGCATACACTGAAGGGCAGGCTAACAAATAAAGTAGTCTTAGGTAAATGAGTTTAGTGTAAGGCTACATACATTCACTGAGAAATAGGGATGTCCATACTGAGGTTCTTTTCTTATATGGCCCAGACTAGTAGGCAGGAAATGTCCAGGTAGAAACCGACGGAGGTTTTGCAGGAGGAAATCCTTATTTCCAGGAGGCAGGTAGGGACCTTCAGGTGTGGAGTACTGTGAAAAGAGTGGAAAAAAATTAACATACAACTGTAAGTATTTAAGGTGGGAGAAACAGGTAGAGAGGAAGGAGAATAGGAGAGGTAATTAAACAATAACAGGAAGAGAGGAAGGAGAGTAGAGGACATAAAGAAGGAGTGGAAGGAGGGATAGATATAGAAGAAGGGTATATATTGAAGGAGAGTTGAGCTGAAGAGGAAAACAATGGAGAAAATAGCGGGGTATAGTTGAAGGAGAATGCAGGAGTAGGCAGGGAGAGATGCAGCTTTCCAGTTCTTAAGTCACTACTATCATATAATACAAGCCCAAGGCAAATGCAGTAACACAGTTCAAATGTTGGTGAGGGGAGCAGAAATTGCTAGTTGTACAACAAATCCAGGCAGACAAATACATGTAAAATTATGTAACATACATTTAAGAACTGTGTGAAAGATGTCTAGGCAAGTCTATTTATGAGGTATATCATGAACTGTGTATATTAACAGCATCAATTCAGGCAGAACAGAGATATATCATGCACTAAGTATGAACATCAATTCAGGCAGAACATACAACAAAAATACATAGCATATAATGATCAGCTGTATAAATATGACTAAGCACAATGTAAAAGATACAGCAAATGCAGAAATATCATGAACTGAAAATATGAACAGTATCAATTCAGGCAGAACATATGAAATTAAATACATAGCATTAAACTGTCAGCTGTAAAACAAATTACTAGGCATGATGTAAAACAAATGACTAGGCATGATGTAAAAGATATATCAGTATGACCAAGTAGAGCCAGAGTAATTGAATGCAGGTAAATGATTAGTATTTGTTCGTGCCTGTTTGGATGGCATTCTAGTTAAAGAAAAAATGTAAGTACAGACTTTGGATTAGTCTCTGTGAATGCCTGAGAAGGCATTCTAAGTAGAAAACATAAAAGCAGGCTTTGGTTTGATTACAGGATGGCGTTCTTAATAAAAATAAAGCAACAACAGGCTATGGATATGTTTCTATCAATGTCTGAGGAGGCGTTCTTAGTAGCAGAAGAATAAAGCAGGGTCCGGTGTAATGTAAAATGTTGTAGCTATAACTGCTGGATAGGGGCTGGAGTTGGCTGGATAAAAGTAAAAGTAACTTATCTTCTTGTCTTTGCTCAGGTTAAACAGTTAGTAAGTAACTTGCTTTGAAGGACTAGTGTGCTTTTCTGAGAAGTAAGATGGAGTACTTAACAGGACACCTGATGTGCATATACAAATTAGGTATAATTGCTGAGGGTGCCATCTGTGGAAGAATGGGTTCCTATTAGATTGTCAAAATTCCGTTTATGCAAATACGAAATCGACACATATTGTGCGAAATACATAATCGAACACGCAAAACCGTGAAATTTGAAATGTTGAACTGTTTTGGTTGGCCCGTCTGCGGTATAGCTCCATAAGGTAAGTGTGCAATAGTTACGGACCTTAGGGTTAGGGAGGGGTTAAGCATAGTGCATAGATAGTTGTGTATGTGGGGTTTAGTGTTAGAAATTGAGTTTTGGTGCTTTACTTTAGGGTTATCAGTAGGGTTTGGTTAGTTTATGTATGTGGTTTATTTATTTTGTTTGGGTAGGTAGTATGTAGCGAGTGGTGGGGGTAGGCTGACTATGAACGTTTGATATTTTAAATTTCGCAGTTTAGTGAGTTTGGTATTTTTGCAGTTCGAGTAATATATGTCGCTGTTTTGGTATTCGATGTAATGGATTTTCGTTGATTTAATATAGACCCGTGGAAGAATATTACTGCCTGCCGCTGTTTGGATATTATTTTGGGTTTGCGGGACTACTGTATGATTATGAGAAGCAATGTGCAACATTTAAACGTGTGTCAACTATTTTTTGAACAATGATGAAATTCATTAAACAGTCATCCTCTGTTATCACAATTTGAGGTCTGAACTGTACACAGAAGTGGCTATAACTGCTTGGTGGGGGTTGTCTGGATGAAAGTAAATTACTCTATTGTCACTTGTTCAGTTTAGTAGTCGTGTCTCACAAATAAGGGATACATTCATCACAGAATACCCAGACGTTCAGAACTTCTGGGGGCCCCCACATACCAAGGCAGTATATATGCATTTTTACATGGTCTTAGTAATCACATCTGTACTGAACCCTCTCATTCTAAAGCCAGCCCTGCTCATAGATGTAAACGGAGGTCAATTGTACTTGTGTGGGGAGCTGGTGGCATTGTCATTATTTCTGTAACATTCCTCCCAAACCTCAAAGATCACTATATCTTGTGTTGGGATGGAGACAGTCTGGTCATTATTTCATTAACTTTCCTAACATACTTCAGAGTGGTGCACAGAGGGTCACTGTAGTGTATAATGTACAAGAGCACTGTACTCTCCAGAAGTAACAAGTTAAAAAATGTGAATGTAGTTATGTTTTTTTTTTCATTTTCCTCACTGTCAAATATCTGATGTATATACAAGTGGCTATCTTTTGGGGAGAGTAAATAAGCAAGCTCCGTATTTATATCTGACAGTAAATGTTATATTCTGTATGTTTTTTTCAGTTTTGTCTCAGTCTGACATCAGAAGGGTATAAAGAAGGTGGCTGTCTTTTGGGAATAGGGTATGAAGAGGCATAATATCTACAAATATGACAGCTGTAGCTTGAAATATGAATGTGGATATCTGTGCATTAATTTCATTTCTAATTTAACACCATAGAGGGATACACCGGAAGAGACTACCTGTTTTTGAGGTGGGGGTAGGGGGCAGGTACTATAAGTAGATATAATTTATATACCCTCACAAGCATTTTTCTTCTCATTGTATTAATTATTCATTGTTTGGTCATGCACATAATGCTTACTATTCATGAGAAGTGGGATTTTTAAGTATAGTATTGGTTAGTACTGAACCAATGAATTTAAACTGTTTGGTATTTAAGCTTTAATGTTTTTATTATTACTTGTTCTGATGAAGTCAATTTACTTGATGAAAGCGCTTAACCTCATGTCTTTGTATTAATAAAAAAACTTTTCTGTGGACCCGCAATGCTGTGCTACTTTTGGTTATAAAACATATTTCTTCCTTGAAATAAAAAAAAGTAAGATTGAATTTCTTTTCGGATGCATAATTTTTGTTCAGGCCATCTTTAGATGAAATTATTCATCACAGGGTAGTTTTGTTCATTTAGGGAGTGGTGAAATGATGTAGAAACAAGCAAAGCTGAAGAATAAGCAGTAGCATAGCTAGGGTGGGGCAAAGTGCTGGGAGTGCGATCAGCTGATCCTGATCTTTGTTTAACGCAATACTGACTTTTAAAAGCTGTCAACCTGAGTACTCTAGCACTCTGTGTGTGTGGTCTAAACTGTAGAAACTGCTTGCTGTATTGTAGCAAACAGTTTGTTACAGTTTAAAAGTGAAACAAAATAAATTTATTTTCTTTTAAACCAAAACCTGAGTGTTGTGTTTTAGTGCTCCATGCAGGTAGGGTATATATTGTACCAAATGTTGGATAAATTTGTAGCTTATATTTGCAATGCTCTGTGCAGGCAGAGTATAAACTTTAGCAACTGTTTGCTATATTTATAGTAAACAGTTTACTATAGTTTAAAAGAAAAAAATATTTTTGTAATAAATTATGCTGTGGGGAACAGGCCACAGAAATGTGACCTGAATGGCTTGGGTGGCAGGTGGTCATGTCATATATATGGTCACATGATTGGTGTACCAGTAGAAGGAGCCCTCATTTGTCTGTTATTTTTGCTCTTCAGTGGAACTGATTTAACATTAATAAGCCACTCTCTTACAATTTGGCCATTGGCTTATTTCAGTGAAGTGTTCTTTTTTTTTTCTTTTCACTTGAAGTGCTGAGGGGGTGATGCCCAGTGTGCACTGGTTGAACCAGTTATGCTTCTGACAGTAAGATTAAATTTAATTTCTAAATCATGCTTGTTGTTCACGCCATCATCGGATAAAAAAAGGTTAAAAAAACTCTAAAATGAATTTCAGAGCATCTAGAAATCCGATGGCTTAGGCCCTCAGATCCCTGGCTTAATAAAGTTATTTCTACAGCAGCTATTACAGTGAAGTCTTAGTCAGACAAGATGTCCTGAAAGGATGCATCAATAAAGTTGATGAGTAATACTAAATTTCTTTCAAGTTTTTTATTCAGACCTTCACTAGGTCATTTAAAAACTATAAAATGCACCTCAGGGCATATGGAGCCCCCATGGCTTCTGGGGACCTTGGGGCCCTAAGATCCCCAGCTTAATGCAATTGGTTCCACCGCAGTTATCAGAGTACAGTCTTGCCTAAATAGAATATATGTTATCAATGAATGAATAACTGCAGGGAAAAAATGAAGAGTAAGACAAACTGTGACAAAAAGGAATAAAAAAAGGAAATTTAAAATGGGGGGGAATGACTATGGATCCTTTTTGCCTAGCTTATCTAAGGCTGACCCTGACCAAAGGGAAAGCTGATGTTCCCAGCATTGACATTTCCTACACTCAATCAGAAACGCATGTCAGTTAACTTTATAGATAAAAGCAGATTCAACAAAGTTAACTGTAAATAAGTGTGTGTGTGTGTGTGTATTTACATGCAAGATATCACTGATGTTTACACTTTAGGGAGCGATCATATTAGATGTTCTCCATATGATCACTGTTGCAGTGTTCCTCACAGGTGGGACTTATCTGCCATGGTAACAGTATGCCCAGCCAGTCTACAAAGCTTGGATTCCTTCCTCATTTGCTCTATATCTGCTCTTGGCACAGGCTGACATGGTAGTTTCAGACAGATATATGGACATGCCAAAACTCAGAACTTCCTTGCTGCAGCTCTTTGTATGCAGACTTCTGTCACCAGCATATCCACTCATGTCATTTGGCTAGCTTCAGCAGAGAGATTCAGGCAGATATGTACCTGTTAACTTGTACTGTTAGTAAAATATTTGCCCCCAAGACTATTAGCAATAGACTTAATTCCCTTAGAACTTACTTACGTAATAAACACCCCTTATTTCATATTGCTGTGGCATTAGCACTTTTGAGTTGAGGACCATCCCCTTCAGTTAAAAAAGAAAAGAAAGTGTTCCAGAGAGGTGACTGACAAAAAACATACATCCACTTCTGCTTCTTGGTCGGAGATGGCCAGATCTGGTTTGGTACCTTTGCAGCCACTGGACCATCCATCTGTTTCTCCTGGGCTCACTGAAGTGTCCTGTTTGGAGACCATTATGGCCAAGGATCCCAGTATGCCAAAGCAAAGTAAATGTATGGATGACATAGCTAGGAAGGGATAACTAAGACTAATTTTGATGGAGGTAGGAGGAGGGATTCACAGCTTTTAGTTAGAGAGGTTGTCCACTGCTAACTGATGGAGTTCATACCTAGAGTTTCTACCTTGAAGACACTATGTCTGCATACTTCTTGAAAGCATGCTCAAAAGACAAGACAAGGCATATCTCTACCTCTTCTACTACTCTTTCTACTTGGAAAGCCACTAAATCAGACTGGCATATTTTTAATCAAAAATGTTTTAAAGCACATCATGTCTTTCATGCTTCTCTTCCCTCTTCTTTATCCACAGCTTCTAACTCCTTAAAGAGGACGAGAGATTTATCTTTCTCTGAAAAACAGTTGACTGCCTTTACCAAGGGGGTCTGGGTTATGTTTCACACATGCAATCCCCCTCTGAATTTGAATCTGAAGCAGACAACACATTATCTTCAGATTCTTTTCATGAGGAGATTTAATTTGTGACACCTTTAGTAAATTAAAGACTTCTTTAAGTTGGTGGGCAAAGAGGTTTCTGACTCCCAGAAAGATTCTATGAACACCTGAACATGAACATTCCTAAACCTGTTGTACTTTCTTCAGTTCTGGGGGGACTTGAGGATGCTGTTTTGGCATCTTTCTTGTTTTCTGACATCTATTCTCCAGCCCCTGATAGGGAAAGCAATCTCTATCCTGCAGTCCATATAAATTCTAGGCCTCTTCCCATTATTACTATTACCTTTCCATTTCTAGTTATTTGCTCCCAATACCTTGGTTCCTTTGCCAGTTTTCTCCAATAAATTCCAGCCCCCCCTCTTGCTTATTATCTGCATCCCTGACCACAGCTAGCCAGTAATACTTGATAAATCAGTAATAGAGTTTGTTTATAGTTAATTGCAACTTGTTTCTTAGTTTAAGTTATGTCCGATCTGTCCCTTAGCACAGTATCAGCTTTGCAATTACTCTTCCATGTGAATATAAAAAGTGAATATAAAAAGTTTGCCATTTCTCATAGTAAATGTCATATCACATAAATACTGACATTCTTTTTAATTGTATCAAATTATTTGTATGCTGCTGTGGCTTATAATGCAACTACTGAGTGATTTTTATTTTTGTATTAATTAATTCTGTGCACTTTGTCCTGTTTTTTTTTTCAACCTTGTAACCTCAGGTTGTAGCTGAAATGGATCCTTGTTAGATCACCCCACTAACCCATTTAAAAAAACATAATGAAATTATGATCTACAGACCATAACTGATGTATTCTGTCCTTCACCACTCTGACAATTCTGTGTTCAAGACTGAGGTAATGTCCCTTTCCAGTGAAGAAGAGGTATACTTCCACAATACCTGTATATGTTTTTAAACTTTACTCTTGAAACATGACAAATTTATGTACTTATTCTTTGCTGACAGGACTGGTGGACTGCTCCTTGAACCGTTTTCAGTCATGACTTGAAAGTACAAGCAAAAGATTAAAAATACAATATTTCAAACATTGCACAAGTATACAAGATTCATTGCATAACATCTTCTGTTGTCCAACAATCTAAAACCATGTAAAGTACCAAGGAGTCATGTAAATGTATTAATACCTGTACAGAAAAGTTTCAACATGGGAGAAATCATTAGAAGAAAGAGAAGTATGGCCTGAAAACTGAAGAGAGAGTAGAAAGTTAGGAAAAGAAGCAGATGAAAAGCAAATAATTCCTGATGTGGGTACAGTCTTTAAGTGACTGGCAAAGAAGGTATTAGTGTACTATTACTACTACAACTACAGGAAGAAGAATTCAAAGTTAAATTTACTTGTTTACAGCAGAGGGAAGTCCCTCTGTTACATAATAAAAATCATTAAGAGTTATGATGGAGGAGTATAGCTGGGAGGTAGAGATTTCTGTATAAAGCAGGTACACTTGTATTTGCCTTTTAGTTATACCATTAGTTCTTTCCTGAACTATAAATACTCAGTAAGTTGCCAGAGTTGTGTTTGGAGAAGATTCCAGTTAGCAGTAAAAGATTTTACCTGTGGCAAGGCCAAAAGCAGGATGGACTAGAGCTAGGATGCTGCTGTCTTGGGCATCTGAGAGAGTACCAGCTAGATTTTATTTGGAGTGTACCTCTAAAGGACAAACAGAAAGCTGTTTAGTATTTTAAAGGTAAGGGTGGATAGAAGGTATGTGGAGCTGGCTATGACTGGAAGCCACTTTACCTTTTGCAGGTTAAGACAGTGATGTTCAAGACAAATGAATCTATACATGGCATTAATTGCTGTTTGTAGTTTAGAAGTGTTTTATGCAATGTGTAATACAGTCATTTCTGGCTTCTTTGCGGAGGTGGTTTGAAATGGTGTACAAACATTTCAGATGGGTAATAACTTTTGCAACCACTTTGTTGATGTGGGTTCTAAAAGACAGTGTTGATTATCAATTCTTAGACCTAGGAACTTAATACTGTTCAGCCATGGTTATTGGTTGGTTGCTCAGCATTGTGATCAACAGGAGGGAAGAGGATTTAAATGTCTTTTGGGAGCCAACGAGCATTGTGGCAGGTTTATTGAAATTAAGAATATGTTTATTTTGGGTAAACCAAGAAAGGATGGATATGAAGCCCTTTTGAGGGGCAGAATGGACTGAGGAGAAGGATGGTCCAATTCTGTACAGGATAATGATGTGTGCATAAAGTGCTATTTTGCCTGAAGAGATATAAGTAGAAGTAAAAAATGTCACTGATAGAGAGAGAGAGAGAGACAGCGAGAGAGACTGAGAGACACAGACAGAGACAGCAAAATAATAGGCCAAAGAATGGACCTTTGAAGGACTCCAGTGGAGAAGGAGCCACAGTCAGTTTGTAGAACACCAGCTTGGAGTATAAAAGCTCTTTTAGTGAGGTAATTATTAAACCAGACTACAGTCTTATCTTCAAAAGACTAGATCATTTAATTACTGAAGAAGAATGGAGTGGTCTACACATACAAAGACTCTGCATGGTTCTGTGAAGACTGCCCCTGCTAGCCACTCATTTTCCACAGATGAGAATATTTTGTCTTTAACAGTATAAATTCCAATCAACGATCATTCTGTGAGGGTCGACTGGGAGGGGCCATTATTAAGGCAGCCCATAGGGGTGGTTTGTGTTTTCTTGTTTTGCTGTGATGTCCCTGTGCAGGATCACTACATAATCTCACAATTTTGGAATATTGAATTCCAAAATCTCGAGACTATATAGCCGAAACCCCTAAATACCTAAAGACCAGAAGCGCAAAATTCAAAATCCCGATATTCGGAGATACTGAGATAGCACTTCTGGTGTTGCGGTTTGTTGATGGTTTGTTGATGGAAAGGTGGAAGTTCAGGCAAGTATCTATGTTTAAGTGTGTTGGTTAGGGGCTTTAGTGTGTGTCAGTGTGTGTTGTGACTGTGATATGTGTGTGTCAGTGTGTGTTGTGACTGTGATATGTGTGTGTTTGTGTGTGTGTGTGTGTGTGTGTGTGTGTGTGTGTGTGTGTGTGTGTGTGTGAGGGACTGTAAAATGTGTGGGTTTGAGTTTCTCTTGTGTGTCTGTGCGATCTCGGAGTTAGTATATTTAAGTAGGGGTGTGTGGGGGGAGCAGGGGGGGGGGGTTGCCCCCTGCTTATCTGTAGTGTAGGATGACATGTTTAATTGTGAGGGGAAGTTGTGTTTATATGTATGTGAGTGATGTATGTGCGCTGTACATTCAGGATTTTGAATTTCGCGCTTCTGGTCTTTCGGGATTTAGGGGTTTCGGCTATATAGTCTCAAGATTTTGAAATTCGATATTTCAAAATTTATAGATTATTTAGTGAACCCCACTGTGCACATTCTTGGCTTAGTAGAAAGAAAGAGGATGTGCAGTGTGCTAACTGCAAGGGATATCCCCTTTGCTTCCTCAGTGGATGTTTCCTTCTATGCAGCCCTGCCTCAACTACTCCACCAGGCCCCCCCCCCCCCAATGAAAGTGAGCAGTCCTTGTCCTTCATTCTTTGCCCTCCTTACCTCACGTATCCAGCGCCAGGGATATTAAACAAACCCAGTTGCCTGGGTCACAGTTAAGGCTTCATCCTTCCGTGCCACTGAGCCAGGCATACCACAGGTCTTAGATGGGGCTGTTTCAATCAGTTAATAAAACTCATTTCTATAGAGATTAGAGATGATGCTCAAAGCATGCTTAAAAATTGTGGTGGACAGCATAACCACAGAATTAACAGTAAAAATTGAAAAAGCAATGAAAATAAGTTGCAGTAAATTAAAAAAAGGCAGCAGCAATATTTGCAGTATACTGAAATAACATTTTATGTCATATCTATTGCATGTTTAACTGAAGTGTTCCCTTTTTCATAACTTCCAGTACACTCTGTGAAATCATAATTATTCAGTCAGTCAGCAATTTGTTTCTGTAGCATAATTCTATTTTAGGTTATCAGAGTAATTAATATTACGTAAACCCAAAACTATACTGAGAAAAAAAATAGTTAAAGAAATTCATTAGCAAAGGTATCCATATGGAAACACAGTAACACAGACCAAAGCCTGCCCAAAAAATATATTTTATAATGCAGTCTTGTGAGACATAGCTCAGTGATATCCTCTTTACCCCTGAGGTAGAGCAATCCAGAGGGTTAGAGCTACAAAGACAAATGAGGGAGTCCTTAATATTTATTGTATAATTCTTTAAATGTCTGCCAGAATTCTGAATGCAGTTGATAGGATGTGGGCTGGTCCTCCCACTGAGCAGGGTTAAACTGACTGAGGCATAACTCTGTTGAGACTGAGCTGAAATATTAACATTTCTACTTTGTATATTATTTGTTATTGTAGTGACAAGTGAATGCAGTGCTTTCAAGACAATGAAGCTGTATAGAATTCCTTCCGTAACCATTAGTACTCTAACTGAAACATTCTGCAGCAATTGCAAGTAAAATACCCTCACCAGGCAACTAGAGATACAGTGCAATACATAGTTCCTGTAGAAACTTATAAGAAATTATACTATTCTTCAGTGTGGTCTGTAGAACAAGAAAAACACTAAAACTATATGTGATACAAGAAAACAGTCTTAACAGGTTCAAGTCTTAGTCATTTTAACATAATCCAGTGTAACATTTCACAAATGCATTCATTAGTAGTACAGATATTCTGTGCGAGACAGTAGAAAGAAGAGAAAGAGCTGCATACCATATATAAAGTAGTCATAACTCACTCAAAAAATGTTTTAAGTGTACTCTGATGGAAATATATAACTGAATAGCAGTGGAGATGGTACTCAATCCTACAGTATCCTTTAAGTCAGTTACAGCTCCCATGATGCATTTCAATTGAAGTTATTCTCTGAAACCTGCCTGTAAGGGAAGGATGAAACCATTTAATGTTCATCTTATGCCACAAAGATCATACGATGGTCTAATAAAGTATATTAGCACATGGTGTCAAATACAATGAGTGAGATATCCTAGGATCATAACAGAAGATTTTGTCCGGAGTCTTAATCACCAGGAAATAAATAAATGCTATTCCATAATATGCAGATCATGAATCCTGGCCGACAAGGATCTAGGAGAACAAAGGTAGTTCTTCAGCTGCAAAGCCACTTCTCGATAATCTTACCTAATAATATCAGATTAGAGGCCAGTCTCTAGTTCTGTCAGATCTCTAATTGTAACAAAGGTTTGCTTTTAATTGCCATCAGTAATGCAACTGAATATATCATTATTGGTTGAACTTTGAAGTAAAATCTTGGCTAACACTACAGTAAACTGTACTGAAGTCCTGCATTTTGCACATATTATTAATTAGAAATCATGCCACAGAGGTTTGTCATTTCTAACTAGTGGCTATTTATAAAGTAGATAAGTTAGCTTTGTGTCACATTTAAATATTACATAGGCACTTCTGTTTCCTAAAGTTGAAGCTACAGAAAGCAGAAATGCAATGCAATATATCTTTTAACTCTGCAGTCACCAAAGCTGGGTATTTCTTACCTCAGCATTATGTCTGTATGAATCATGACTGAAATTAGCAGGTTTTCTTTGGTGGAGACAGCCACCTCATCAGCACCCTTACTGGCAGTAGCAGCAGTGGAAGCGCACAGCACTTTATGTTTTTTGTTCCTCCTGTTTTACAAGAAAACAAAAGTTTGGTTACACTAATGTCTTAAAAGGTCAACAGTTTGTGTAAATGTGAGTATTCATTAACCACCTCAAGTACTGCTTCCTGTTGGCCATCTGCTTGGAGTTCTGTGTAACATAACTACATGAATATGCTGCAGTATCAGCTGGCAACATTTCACTTATTATTATTAGAATTGCATTTATTTTCTTTTTTAAACACCTTTATTGAATTATCACTTGTGACATATGCAAATTTACATTTATAAAAAAGTAATCAAACTGTATTAACAAATTCACGTTTACAAATATTATACTTCACATACATTACTATATATATCATATAACCTAAGCAACATTACTTAAATTATTCTATTCCTGCTCTTTTTTTAAAACAAGAACCATATTTATTAAACCATCAATTACTACACAGACAATCATACATTTACATAAATAAAAACAAACCACATTGACACAATCCTAACAGCAAGCATTTTACATCACAAATCATACTGACACTCTCTCAGTTGCAAACATTATACATTACTTATAATCTAGCAAATCTTTCTCACTCAGACATTACATAGCTCATTTAAGTCATGCTGCCTTTTAGGTCTCATTCCACCCTTGTATGTATTGTTTCCATAATTCCCATTTTCCTACGAAGTTTGCTCCTACCCTTTTCTAAAGATCTCAATTCCAGTTGTTTTATCTCTGTTAATATAGTCACTACTTCCAGTACAGTTGGTTTAAATTTTGATTTGCATTTTCTAGTAACTGCTTTTTTGGCAGCCACCATTATTAAACACAGCAAGGCGTTACCATGTCTAGACAATTCTGATTCTGTATCCTAGCTCAGAAAAATCACCTCCCTTGTCACACCAATCTGCCCATCCAGCATTGCTGACAGTGCATCCCGTAGGGAATCCTTAAAGTTCATCAACTCACCACACTCCCAGAAAATATGTTCCCAATTACATCTTTCTTCCCCTTCACATTGCCAAAATGTACTGTCTACCTGAGGGAAATTTCTCTGGAGTCTACTTGAGGTATAAAAATCTATGTAAACATTTCCAGGCAAAAATCCTAAATCTTCTAGATTTTGTTGCATATTTGGGAAAAATACATATATCCTCCCATTGTTTCTTTGTGTATTGCTTATCCAGTCTTGCTTCCCAATCCTTTCTAACCTCCTCTGATTAATTCTTGTAGTTATTGTGCAATATTTTATAAGCTCTACTAATTATTCCTTTTTAATGGCAGCTACTGTTTTAGATTCTCTTAAAAATTCTACCAGTGCTGGTCTTTCATTTAGGACCCCCTATTTCTTTCTGTTTGCCTATACTCTGATATCAATACCCAATAGGGAAGGCAATCTCTAACCTGCAGTCCAAATAAATTCTTGGCTTCTTCCCATTCTATAATATTTCCCTGTCTAGTAATTTGCCCCCAATACCTTGGTTCCTTTGTCAGTTTTCTCCAATAATTTCCAGCCCCCTCTTGCCTACAAGTCTGTATCTCTAATTGAAGTTATCCCTATAGGCAGAATTTCCTTTCTCCATTGCTGTATTGGCTTTGTTCTTAGAATACTTTCTGCTACTTTATGAATATAATATTCTGTACGATTATTATTCTCCTTAAAGGCCTGTATCCAAAATTCCAGTCTCACCTTGTTTATTGAACTTCCTCTGTGTTTCATCATTCCTTTCCACTCTGAATTATAGTTTTCTGCTTGTGCTATGCATGGGAGTCTTACCTGTGTAGCTCTGAAATACCCCTTCAAATTGGGTAATCCCAATCCACCATGTTCTACTGGAAGAATCAGCTTATCCCACTTGACTCTTCCTTGCAGATAAAGTCCTACAGCTCTTTATTAATTGCTACCCACAACTTCTCCTCTGGTTGATAAAATATGCCTGACCTGTGTATAAGACTAAATGGACTAAAAACATTTTAACTGCTTGTATCTTACTATCCATATAAAAAGAAGTTATGTCTTACCATAACGTTCCATCTGCGTTGTTGATCTTCGTTCATTCATTACTGATGGGTTATCGGTTCCTTCCACGAAACAGAGCTGGCCTTATACCAAGCTCGCATCAGCCAAAAACTCTCGAGCCAAGATCCTACCCACAATGCTCTGCTCCCAGCTACCTCAGATCGAGTTGCAAGTTGACAGACAAAAATAGAGGCTACCTCTGGTCATACCAGACCTACAATAATGGAAAAAGGACCATATGAAATCCACCAGGAGCCTCCAGAGGGGAGCGGAGGGTGGGGAGTAAGGAATGAATGAAGATCAACAACACAGTTGAAATGTTATGGTACGACATAACTTCTTTATCTGATGATTTTAATCTTCGTTCATTCCTTACTGATAGGACAGAGCCAAGCTACCTCTATCCCTGGGTGGCCTTCATGGAAGGACATTCCTGAGCACCATGGAACCAAAAGCATCTCTTCCTCTGGAGGCCAAATCCAATTTGTAATGAAGAATAAAGGTATGGGGTTTGGTCCAAGTTGCAGCTGAGCAAATGTCATTGAGGGAAGTCCTAGCATTGAAAGCTGCTGAAGTTGCCATTGACCTTGTGCTTTCACTTTGTGAGGCAAGGTGATGTTGTTCTTGTTGTAGATGAAGGTAAAGAAATTTCTCATCCATGATGCTAACGTAACTTTAGAAACAGCGCGACCTAGTCTTGGTCCAGAAAAAGCCATAAATAATTGGTCTGATTTAAGGGTAGATTTTGTTCTGTCCAAATAAAAATGGATTTGCCTGTGAACATCTAGGGAGTGCAGGCAATACTCTCCCTGGTTAGAATGATTAGGAAAAAATACTGGGAGGTCAATAGACTGGTTGACAGACCGCTCTGACACCACTTTTGGTAAAAAGGAAGAATTAGTTCTCAGTGAGACTCTGTCCGTATGGAAAATAAGATAGGGACGTTTGATGCATAAGGCTTGAAGTTCTGACAGATGTCTGGCCGATGTGATAGCAACCAGAAACAAGGTTTTCCAAAAGAGGTAGTTTAAATCACAAAGATGCAAGTTCAAAGGGGGTTGCTGTTAGGGCTTGCAGAGCCGAAGACAAGTCCCAGGGTTGTACTGGTTCTCTAAAGGGAGGTTTTAAGTGAAAAACGCCCTTCAAGAAAGTCTTACTGAGTCTGTGTGACATAAGAGAAGAGTCCTGGAAACCAATGTGGAAATTATAAATGGCAGCTAAGTGAACACGAACAGCAGAGGCTGATACCCCAGACTGAAAGAGATCTGATAAATAATCTAATACCACCGAAACTGGGGCAGCCAAGGGGTTCAATTGTTTGTTTGCTGTCCATATTGTAAATCTTTTCCATTTGCTGAGATAGGTTAGCCTGGTGGATGATTTATGAGATGCAATAAGAACACTGTATACCGGGGAAGAAAGGTTATCCTGCCTGGCAATCATTGGAAGTGGAGAAACCAAGCTGTCAGCTTCAGGTTTGTTAGATTGGGGTGGGTCAGACCCTGCGAATGGGAGATAAATGTCAGAGCTGGATTGAGAATCCACAGTCGATCTAGCAGGTGAGCCCAGAGGAAGGGGAACAAAATTTGTTGAGGCCAATATGGATTACTTTGCTCTTCAACTGCCGTGCTTTCTTCAAAAATTGGGATATGAGGGGTAGAGCAGGGTAAGCATAAAGCAGACCCAGGAGCCAAGCGTGGGCTAGAGCATCTCTCAATGACTGTCCCTGAGGGGGGAATCAGGGCAAAGTAGTTGCTGCACTCGCAGTTGATTGGGGAGGTGAATAGATCACAGCACGGCTGTCCCCAGTGGTTGAAAATTTTTGCCGCTATCATAGGATTGTGGGACCACTCGTGAGGTTGTAGAATGCACCTGCTCAATTTGTCCGCTATCATGTTGGAGCTCCTGGGAATGTGCGTCACAATTAGAAAGCAGTTGGAAGCTATTGCCCATTGCCATATTCTCAAGGCCTCTCAGCACAATGGGTAAATTTGGTGCCCCCCTGCTTGTTGATGTACCAGACTACTAACATATTGTCTGATTGGATTGCAATAGTCCCTGACGGAAGGATTAAGTGGAATGCTTGCAACGCTAATAGCACTGCCCTGAGTTGCAGGACATTGACATGCAAATGAGCCTCTGTCTCTGACCAGGCGCCTTGGACTGAGTTTCCCTGACATAGCCCCCCACCCCATCAGGGAGGTGTCCATGGTCACCGTGGCTTTGGGCTGATGGGGGCTGAAGGGGCGAGACCATTGTTTGGGATTTTGGGACATCCACCAGAGCAAATTTTGCTTGCATCTCTGAGCTACACATATGAAAAGAAAAAGGATGTTGTAGAGGGTACCACTGAGTGAGAAGTAGCCACTGAAGAAGTCTCATGTGGAACCTGGCCAGAGGAACAATGGTGATTGAGGCTGCCATTAACCCCAAGAGTTGGAGTACGGACCGAGCAGAAGATTTGAACTGACAGATTAGTGGCTGAACCTGTCTTATTCTTTGAAGTCCGTGATCTGGGAGAGATGCTGTGCAATTCCTCATGTCCAACAGAAGTCCAATGAATTATAAAGATTGTGCTGGGGGTCGTGTTGGACTTCGCCCAGTTTATAGTGATTTCCAGGTGCTGAGCTGTGAGAAGAGTGTAATCTAGGGCTTCCTCCAGTAGACACTTGGTGGGGGCAGTAAGGAGCCAGTTGTCTAGGTATGGAAAGGCCTGAAATCCTTGAAGTTGCAGGTGAGCGATAACCACTGCCATGCATTTGGTGAACACTCTGGGGGCTGTAGAGAGACTGAAGGGCAGTGCTCGAAATTGGCAGTAACTGACTCCTATGTGGAACCGGATGTATCTTCTTGAGCGCTTGTCCACTTTTATATGGTAATACGCATCTTGAAGATCTATAGAGCATATCCAATCTTCTTCTTCCAAAAGAGGAAGGATAGACTGAACTGTGACCATCTGGAATTTCTCTGTCTTTACAAATTTGTAAAGTGTGCTGAGATCCAGAATCGGTCTCCAGTCCCCTGTCTGTTTTGGCACTAAAAAGAATCTTGAGTAAAAAGCAGATCCTTTCTGGTCTGGGGGGACCATTTGGATAACTCTTTTTTTGTAGCAGCTTTTGGATTTCGTGTGCTGCTGCTTCCCTTTGACTGGGTGGGATGTTGGGTAAATTTCTGGGTGAAGTGGGATAGAGATGGAAGGGAATGCAGTAACCTCTGGATATTATCCGTTGTACCCAAGAATTGGTGGTTATGGTTTGCCAGGCAGTGGGGTAGAAGGAAAAATGACCCTTGACCACTTCCAGAGGTGAGCAGTCGGGCATTGCTTCAGGAGCGCTGGTAGGGTTGCCCAGAGAAAGAATCTCTGGAACCCCAGTTTCACAGACCTCCCCTGCCCCAAAAGGGGCATCTTCCATTAGAGCTTCCTCTCTGTCCTTAGGGGAGAACTCTGCACGTGCATCACGGAAAGAGCCCTGTGATTTTCTGTGCCAGATCTTCCTGCTCCTCTGATTTCTGGAGTAGAATCATTGAGGGGCGGAGTGTCGGACACCAACAGCAGACAGGGTCTTACCATCTTGTTCCCACCTCGCCAGCATATCTTTAACCTTTGGGCCAAACAATTAAATGGCCTTGATGGGGGCATTCATAAAGAAAGCCTTAAAGGAGTCTGCAAAGTCACAAAAGCGCATCCAGGCATGATGTCTTGTGACTATGCGTGCTCCTGCAGCTCTAGGCGTTCCTTCCACTGCATGTGAAATGAGGGGCATGGAAGAATTGGATATCGATTCCAGGGTGGCTGAGAGGCTACATTGTCGCTCACCTCATCAGAAACAGCTCCTGCCAAGGTTTCAGAGAGTTGGTTGATAAAGTCTCTCTGGAGCCTCGTAAAGTGTGCCAAGTAGTTCAATGACCTTACAGCGAAGGTCAATGAAGCAAACACATGCTTCCAGAATCTATCGCCCGCAACTCCTTGTTGGGCAGATGGACAGTCTGGCTCTCTTCTGCCAAGTCTTTTTTGGTTGCAGCCGGCACCACCATGGCATCTACTGGAAGACATTTGGACCAATGAGGATGCTCAGCAGGGGGAGATAAAAGTTTGTCATGCCTCCGAGGTATAGTTTCCAAAGTGTCAGGAGCCTTCCATGCATGCAGGACAATGAGCTGGACAAGTTCATCAGCCAGTAGGGTAACCCACGAGGTAGAGGGCCAGGCACAAAAGGCCTGCAGGAATATGGTTTCCTCTGAGGAAGGGTTGGAGGACTTCCAGTCGCCCCTCTGTCTTAGGATCCCAAGGATGTCACCAAAGGACACCTCATCAGAGGGTGACTGTGGGGACTCTTCCCCTTCATGAAAGTCCACATCTTCGGTTAGAGACTCCTCATTGGAGTCCATGTGCTTCCTCTTGCATGAAGCCTTGCAAGGGACTTTCTCAGTGGGAAGCTCTGGGGAAGATTGCGATGAGGGGATCTCCTAAAGGGGAGAAACCTGAGGCCCGTGTGCCCGGGGTCTGGTAGTTGCGGCTTGCGACAGTTGCAGCACGGAGGGGGGAAAGGACTCAGACAGGGATGTTTTGCCAGCAGAGGCAAGTGCCCTCTTCATGGCCTAGAAGGCTGGACCACCCAAAGAGGGGTGGGAGCCCAAAACTGAGCACGACAACCTCAGAACCGGGGCCACACCCCACTCTGACGAGCGACCTCCCCCAGACCAGGAGTCTCAAGAGAACTGTGAAGCATGAGGGAAGGAGGATTGCTGGAGGGTGCCATAGAAAAAATTGGCATTGAACCAAAAACGCCTACCACCCATGGCACAGCCACTAGCCTGAGAGGGGCCCGGTGCCCAGTGCACCGAGGGCCACAAGGACGACTCCAGCTCCAAAGTGTGGCCCACTGTTCATGTCGAAGGAAGGGAAGCTGCTGTCAAAGGAGGGGGCTTCGATGCTTCCCTGGAAGTCGAAGGAGGAGTGCAAGGAGGAGTCTGTGAAGAAATACGGTAATCTGCAAGAGGGAGAACAGCATTAGATGGGTGAGAGAGTCCCCTGGCCACAAGCAACTGATCGACAAGCCACAACACATCCTGTTCTGAAAGGCTCCTGGTTGACCTCATAGAGAGACCTGATGGAGATTCTGGCCTGTCTAAAAAGGGGCTGTACTGACTTCCCAAAAAAGGATCTAAGGAGGGAGAGTATTTAGTTCTTGCGAGTTCGTATGGTGTAGAGCCTGGAACCGAGGGGAATGATATCTGCGCTGACAAAGGTGGCGCAATATGTGAAGGTGTCTGCACCGTGAAAGGCATTGTGGCAAATGTCTTTACAGAAGAATGCAGTGCCATCAAAGAAGGTGTCTGCACCGGTAACGACGGTGCCGAAAGTGACTGCACCGCGCAGCAGGTCGGTGATGAAGGCGTCTGCACCATAGAAGGCAGTATCCCAGAAGCTGACTGCATCGGCAAGGACAGAAATGAAGGAGTCTGCACCAATGGTGCTGAAGGAGACTGTACCTGAAGAGACAGTGCCAGGAAGGTCTGCACCATCAGCGTGCCGAAAAGGGCTGCAACAAAACTGTTGGAGCCTTAAGTGTCTGCACCGGGAACTCCAGTGCCTGTGGTGATGAAGAAGACATAGCTGGAGTGAGAATAAACTGGGGAGGTGCCAAGGCTGGAGCCGAAAGAACCACAGGTGGCAGCACTGGGCCCGAAATTTTTACCTTTTTGAAAGTCAACTCCTTAAGATTTCCAGAGGGAGATGAAGTGAGCGACCTCAAGGAGGAAGAAGAAAAATGCCTCTTACGGGGTTTAGAAGGAGGTGGTGAGCCCTCCGACCCAGAGATAGCCTCGCAGAAAGGCATTTTAAGGAGGCCTTTTAGGATGTTTATTCTTCCTTTCAGTCAGAGTCCTAGTAGAGAAATTTCTATAAATCCCACACAGAGGGTCCACTGAAAGGTATAAAACATTGAGACAATAAACACAAATAATGGCCATCAGAAAGCGGTAACTTATGGGCGCATTCTGTACATTGTTTGAAACCAACACTACTTTCCTTATCCAACATTGTGATATCAAAGAAGAAACTATGACACTATTAAAAAGGTTAAGAAAACTACCCAGAAGGGTAAGAAAAGGAGAAGAAGAAGAAGAATTACCAATGATGGTAACGGAGAATTACCTCAAAGGTAAGAAAAAGGAAAATACTATAGGGAGAGAGTCTCAAAATTGTGATAGGTAGGAGGATAGAGATAGTGAAGAAATGAAAACTTTCTAAACACTAATAATAGAAAAACTTCAAAAAGTTACACACTTAGCTGAGAGAGAAGGCTTGACACGGCTGTACAGCAACGCGGCAAACAAGATCTGAGGTAAAAGGGAGCAGAGCATTGTGGGTAGGATCTTGGCTCAAGAGTTTTTGGCTGATGCGAGCTTGGTATAAGGCCGGCTCAGTTCAGAGGACAGAACCGATAACCCATCAGTAAGGAATGAACGAAGATTAACGTCAGATTAATAATGCTAGATTATACTCTTATATTATGTGAAATTTTGCTTGTCTGAATATATGGAGCCTTCCTTGTGATATTATACTCTGACATATAGGTCATTTCTCCTGTTGAACTGTGTTTTCACTATAATCATACTGTTTCTTTTTTCATCTGATATGCTAGATTGTATTCTTATATTATGTAAATCTCATATGTCTGAATATATGGAGCTTTTCTCCCCGGGCCTCCGCTGAAAATGGGCATATACCCAGTTGGACTTTCCCGGTCAACAAATGTAAAATAAATAAATAATAAATAAAGTAAAGCTTACATTTTCTTAGTTTTTGTATTATCTTTTGTTTAGGCTCTTCCCACATTTCCTTAGCTGCCACACTAGAATAATTTTAATCCATGCTCTTAAATATTTCATCTTATCATGTCCCCATAAACCAGTTCATATGTGGGTATATAATTTACTGCTATTGCCTTTCTTTTAGCTTAATTAATTTTGTATCCCAAAAATACCTGAAACTGTATCAAAATGTTCCACAACACTAATGTCTTTTTCTGGTTTTGTCAGGTACAAAATAATATCATCTGCAAATAAAGCCAGCTTTTCTTGATTACCATACCAATTATATCCTTGAATTTCTGAGTCCATTATTTTCTTTGCCATTGGTTCTAAATATAATGCAAATAATAAAGGGGAAAGAGGATACCCCTGCCTGGTTTCTCTGCTCAAGCAGAAATTATCAGAGAAGACTCCTAATCAATCTTATATTTTTTTCAGTAAATGCAAATGCTTCTATTGCCCTGCTCATAAAGTCCCAGCTTACTCTGTCAAATGCTTTCTCTGTATCAAGACCCACCAACAACAATGGTATTTTCCTACATTCTGCTTCCCTCTGGATCATTGATGTTCTGATCCTCCTAAGGAACCTTATAATTTTTCCAGGAAATGCAAATGCTTCCATTACCCTACTCAAAGTCTCAATTTACTCTGTAAAATGCTTTCTCTGCATCTTGACGCACAAATAACAATGGTACTTTCTTACATTCTGCTTCCCTCAGGATCATCTGTGTTCTGTTAATGTTGTCAAATGTTTGCCTTCCCTCCACAAAACCACACTGATCCATATGTATCAATTTTGCCATCAGTATTGGCATTTTTGAGCCATTATAGACATGAACACTTTATAATCATGGTTTATTACTGAAATGGGCCTGTCTGAAGCTTGTCGAAAGCTGGATCTGATGGATCTTTACCTTCTCTAGGTATTACAGCTACCACTGCTTTCTTCCAGGATGTTGGTACTTCTCCTCCTCTTAAAATAGTGTTAAACAAAACCTTCCAGATCTTTATCAGTTTTATTTTCTCTTGGCTTTTAAACTTCCATCAAAATACCATCTATTCCTGGGGACTTTCCTGTAGATTGGCTATACGTCATAATTTTCATCTCATCTCCTCCTATCTTAATTGTTAGTAAATGAGCCTCATCTACCTCTAACCTTGGCATATTTAATTCTTCCATAACACATTTCCATTTCTATCTTTTCTTGATTTCCATATTTCTCTGCCATAGAATTTTCAAAATATTTCTAATATTGCTACAGGATCTTGTTACCTTCCTTGTTATAGGCTCCCTAAGCTGTTGCCTGAGTCATTGTGCTTAAAGTTTTTGTGCCCTAGTGTTATCAAAAAAAAAAAAAAAAAAACAGTTGCTTAACAGAATCTCTCTAAACTCATGTATATTACTGAGGTAATCCCTTATTTTCTGCTTAGCATTCTGCAGTTAGTCCTCTTCTTGTTTTGTGAGATTTCCCCTATTCTGTAATACTTTAGCATTTGTCAGCTCCTCTAAATAATTCTTGTTACTTCTTAACCATAGCTCCCTTTCCTTTATTTCCACCCAGTTTTTAAACTCCACCTTCATTTTATCCCACTTTCTAGCTATATTTTCAGAAGTAATTGCTATCCTCTCGAATAGTTCCTAAATATTCTCAACTACTCATTCTTAAATTCTCCTCTTTTCATTAGATAGGTGGAAAAGTTCAAGTGTCTCATTTTTATTTCATTACTCTGTTTTTATTTCAGTTATTATTGGTGCAAGATCTGAAATAGTTATTGGGTGTGTATCAAGGCCTTCAATTAAATTCACATGCTCCTGTGAAACGTAAAGTTTATCTAGCCTAGCCCAGTTTTTATACCTTGGGGAATAATATGTACATTCACTCTAAACTCCTATTACCAAATTCACATCTTCCATGCCAAACATTTTCATAAATGTCTTCAAAAAAGGATCAACCTTTGTTATACTTTCCCTTCTGGGCCCCACAGACCCATCTTCACTGCTGCAAGTAAAATTCAAATCCTCACCTATAAGTAATATTCCTTGCTGAAAACTGCTCATTTCTACCAGAATTTTCCTAAGCTCCATTATAGCAGTGGAATATAAATAAATGGCGGTGTAATCCTACTCCCTTGCCAGTAGCCATTTGGCACTACAAATCTGCCATTACTATCTTTTTTATCCTCTTCTATCACTACTAGAGCTCCTCTTGCAATTAATGTAAGTATTCCTCTTTTCCTCTGTCCCAAGTATTCTGCTGAATAACCAACCTGAAAACCTTTCTTTAACAAATTCACATGTTCATTTCTTTCCAAGTATGTCTCCTGTAACACAGATATTTGCACTCTACATTTTTTATATAATTCACTATTCTTTCTTTTTTATATTTATCTGTGATACCATTGACATTTAAAGACATTACAGAAAGCATCATTGTATTAAAAAGTTATTATTCCCAACTTTTATGCGGAATACCTTTTTTGTTAAATGCCTAGTTGTAGCTTATGTGTTACATGCATACACTGTTTGGCAGGTTGAACTTTAATATAGTTGTTTCTTGTCATATCCAGTTGAGCCTATGTTGCCTCTTACAAAACTTTTTGCTTTACTGAAAGCCCTCAAAAAAAGAAAGAAAAAGTACTCCCCCTACAACCTATTAATTTAATACTAGCACACAAAACTATGTACAACTTCAAATACTGAAGTTTTACTCTCCTAATAGGAACAAATGCCCCAAACTGACAGCCACACTCTCAAACTTGAGTTAACCTAAAAGTAAGGTTATCCATGCTAAGACACATGGTGCAGCCTGTGTTTCTACTAAGTGCTAACTGGTTTTGTCTTTATCTTTATAGCTCTCCCAGTCAGAAAACCCCATAAATGCTTTTAGACAGCATTATCTCCTAGCCAGTTTCTCTTTTCTTTTTACCCCCAGCCAATCGCTCTTTACCAGACTGTAACCAATTTCTCTTTATCACATTGTCTACATGGAGACACGAGAACGAGACAGACAATTTCTCATTTTTCAGATTATCTCCATGGAGACATGAGAAACACACATTCAATTTCTATTTATTAGATTGTTTCCATGGAGACATGAGGGCCAGATACAGAACTGCTACTAAGCATACATTTATTTGCTAAAACAAAAGCCTCATAATATTCAATATTCTTTTTATTTTATGTGCTTTCTCCTAAAACTTGTTAGTAAATCAATATAAGGTTGTTATTCCAGTCATTCCCCCATGCAAGAATGAGAAAAAGCACATTATCTTTTCTTTTGTCATGCTCTGTTAACCAGGCTTTTTTACAGTGTAGTGCCAACATTTCTTAAAACTGAACCAAAAGAAAGAGAGAATGGAGAAAGAAAGGGGGAAAAGGAAGAGCAGCACCTATTTACAATCCCCATTGCACTTAAAATAACTGAGAAAACTTTCTTTATAGCATGCAAAGAAAGCCTTAGACCATAAAAATAGTACTGTTAAGTAAAAAAAAACAATGTTTTCTTCACTTACAGTTTAACTTTCTCCCCTCTCTTCGCCCCCACAAAGCATTTTTTTGAACATTAATGACATGAATTAGGGTATATACTTTAGAGCCCCCCATAAGTCCATCAAATTATAAAAAAGTCCAATACTTGGAGATTTTCTTTTTCTGCCATATTTCACAAATGTAACTACTGCATCATAATCCCACATTAAGTTACTGGTTTTATTACTGTTCATCTCCAGCTCCTAAATACTGTCTCTGCTTCATTTTCAGTTATTCTTGTCAACTCTTGTGCTCCATTCCTTCACTCCAACATTTTTCATTCAAACAGTGGAAAATATTTCACAGGTACAGTCTCTCTGTGGTCTTATTACCAGAAGAACAAGAAGCAGAATCTCTTTCTGTTTCACAGCTCATTTTTGTTGGACAAACTTTTGCATTCCCTCCTTAGCATGAACTTCATCAAAAAGTGATTTTGCTCCTCCAGGCAAGAATACCTTAAAGACAGCTGGGTACAACAGTTTGAATCTCACACCTGTGTCTCAATATTCCCTGAATAGTGGAATGAATTCACTCCTCTTCTGCCTGGTGTACAATGAGTAATCATTCTCCACAAACACTCTGCTGTCTCCCACTTTTAGTGTTTTGCTCTTCTGCCACAGTTTTGTCAAAATCAACTCCTTCTGCTGGTAGGATTGCATCTTTACTATTAGAGGTGTAGTTTGCTTTCTCATAACCATGTCTGGAGCATACACGTTGTGCTCTTTCAACTAACAGCTCCTGCTGTGGAATACCAGTCCCATTGTTTATTTGTGTTTTCATAAAATTAATGCAATCTGTTCCTTCCAGCTTCTCTGGTAAGCTGAAAATCTAAGGTTTTCCCTGTGTGCTCTGTCCTCTAATTCTATTATTTTTTGAAACATCTCTTCCTGAGCAGTCTCATATTCAACTAGCCTTTTTTTCCATTTCAGCCTCTGATTTTAGCAGCTTTACCATCTCATCTTAATATCTGTTTAAAGCTTCTTCCATTTTGTCCAGCCTTTTATTGTTTGTGTTGGCATACTCCACCAGTGTTTTGTTTATTTTAACCAGGTCTGTGTGCAATTGTCATATCTTCTTGTAGGTTACTGGAAAGCATGTCAGGAAGTTGCATTGCTTTTTGTTGAACAGCTGCAGAACTTTCCCCAGTTAGTGTTTCTTCCTCACTTTTTGTAGCTGATTTTTCTAGGTGCTTTGTATTTATTTTTTTTCCCTGACACTTATTAGCTAGTTATTGAAATTTACCCATAAACAAAAAAAAAGTCTACTGGCCTTCTCTGTTGAGTTTCTGTTTTCACACTGGGAGAGCAAGAGTCAAGCTGTTACTCAATGTGCAGCCATCTTGGAAGTCAAGAGTCTACAGTCTAGTAGAAAATTCCTGTTGTTTCTTTTATTGAGTCTAGTGGGTGAGTTGATTCTCTGAGTGAAACTGTAAAAAATTGTTAGTGGGAGAGTTTGGGTTATTCGGATGGCACAGCTGTAGCTTTGTCGCCTCACACCAAGAAGTTCTCCGGTTCGATTCTCGGCTGGGGTGCCTTCTGTGTGGAGTCTGCATGTCCTCCCTGCATTTGTGTGTGTTTCCTCCGGGTGCTCTGGTTTCCTCCTACATTAAAAAGACATGCGTCTGGAGTGTTTCTCCCCAAGCCTCTGCTGAAAATTGGCTTTGTTCCAAGTCGGACTTTCCCAGTTAACAAATAAATAAGAATATTAACTTGACAGTCAATATTTAGGTCATACAGAATAATAGTTTCATAGAAGTATTGCAATTTGGTGAGCACAGAAAATCTTCTGCTGTTTGAATATTGTTAACTGTACGTATATATAAAGCTACTGTGCGTATCATTTTATGCTAATCTGTTTTTAAAAGCTATATCATAACTTCAGAATTGCAAATTTTGGGGGGGGGAATAATTGGATGAAAAGTGAGGCTGAAAAGGTGTTTTTACAGATGATAGCCACATCCTCTCCTCCTTAATTTCTTCTGTCAAGCCTACGGATTTTGTAACCAAGAGGCAGGATTTCTTTGTTTTTCATATCCTGTTTGAGACAAGTTTCTGTTAAAAAGTCAGGGGAATAGAAGGCAGTACATGCATTGAGTTCAGACAATTTGTTACAGATGCTTCTTGCATTTAGGTTTAAGAACAGTAAACTAGATACCCTGTTAAGAGAGCTGAAGAGAGATAAAATGGATAACTTCAATGAGCTGACTGAGTTTTGTGCTTCTTTTTTAGTGCCTAGATTAGGAAGGATGCCAATAGCCATTTGGATTTATGCTTATTATGCCAAGTTTTTGGGGTAATAGGGTTATAATTCAGGTACCGAATTCTTTACTGGTTTGTGTTTGTGTAGTGAGGAAAGGTGTGGTGATATGGTGTGGAGTGCAATTTTGTTCTGTATTGTGTGTGCTTATGGGAGAAAAAACATATTGGAAGGGATAAGAGATAGGATGTAAGGTGGCACAGTTGCGACAAGAAGAGAAATGAAGGTATTGGAAACTTGTTCATTTTGGGAAGGGCAACAGTACAAGAGAGACGTAAAAGATAAGCAAGTACAGTAAGTTGTGAAGGAAATGAACTCCAGAATGCACTCAGGTAGAGATATCTATAATTACAGATGATAGAGGGTGTGGTAGGGAGGAAAAAGGTTAGAGTTCATTACAGAAGTTGATTGGCTAGCGTGAGATATAAGTAACTGAAATGAAGAGTGCTGCACTGAATTGATGTTATTTGGCTAAGTATGATTAGGTGGTGTGGAGATGAATAAGATAAATGTAGAGGATATGGGGTGGGAATTGGGATTAGGGTAGAGGAGTGAAGTGAGCTTGAGCAGACTGAGGGCAAATGGAGTGAGACATGCCTGAGACAGGAATGTTTCTGAGTATCATTAACAATCAGCTTCATCAACCAGCTGCTAGGTAAGTGTCACCAATGTAATTATACAGGAAAATAACAGAACAACCTGCAGATGTAAATATCTTGTAAACATGGACATAAGAGAGCAGGAATCAACAGTACTCTTTTGTTAGATTTCAGTATGGGAAGAAAAAAGTTGAATGTATGACTGTAGCATTATGCTTAAATGCTTGATTCTGCAAAGGAGAACAAGCTGCTTATGGGTAAAAAATCCATACCTATGAAGATATAATGGCTTTAACAAGTCTGAACTACATTAACACATGAAAAGTTATTTTCCTAAACAGTAACACTGACTGCAAGCTCAGTTAGCAGCTCAACTCTCCTAGCAGAAGAGTGATAATTTTATGTAGAATGACAGGTAAACCAATGACTTTTGATATTGTGTAGGAGGAGCAATGCTACACCCCTATTAAATAAGTTATGTACCTACCATAACGTTGCATGTTAGTTGTCTTCTTCTCGCCTTCTTTCTTGCTGGATGGGTTCGGAGCCAATCCTCGGCTCCGACTCAGCCAATACTAAAGCTCGAGAGCTAATTCCACTGGCTTGAGGCTCCCCTATATCCCACAATGCTAGGCGGTAACTACTCAGATCTCGTTTGATAGCTAGACCAAGCAATTCTAGTCTCCATAGCATGGAGAAGGGTAACCCACCTCTATAAAGACCAGAGTGTAAGGTATCCCAGACCTAACAAAAGGTGGTAGAATGTGTGGGAATGAAACTCTTCCAGAGGAAGATCACAAAATGAATTCCTATCGGTCTGTCCAGGCTTGGGGGAAGGAGGGTGGGACGCAAGAAAGAAGGCGAGAAGAAGACAACTAACATGGAACGTTATGGTAGGTACGTAACTTCTTAATGTTAAGTTGTCTATCTCGCCTTCATTCTTGCTGGATGGGACCGCATCCCTAGCACCTTATCCCGGGTGGCCTATCGGAACAGACTCTTGAGAACAGTGCAACCAAAGTTGGCACGGTTTCTGGATACCATGTCCAATTTGTAATGTGAAATGAAGGTATGAGGAGAAGCCCAAGTGGCTGCTGCACAAATGGAATCTATTGGTAGCCTGTCCTGAAAAGCTACGGATGTAGCTAATGCCCTAGTTGAATGAGCTCTAGGTCTTGAAGGTAGTTTTTGATGTCTGATCTCATAGATGAAGGTAACTGTAGAGGTGAGCCATCTAGAAAGGGAAACTTTAGTAACTGGAAGGCCCAATTTCCCTTCCGCATATGATAGAAAAAGCTGATCAGATTTCCTGAATTGTTTAGTCCTGTCTAAATAATATCTAAGTTGGCGGTGAACATCCAGAAAATGTAGCTTTTGTTTCGACCTGTTGGAATAGTTAGGGAAAAAGACGGGGAGATCAATCGTTTGGTTTAGGTTTGTTTGAGAGGAAACCTTAGGTAAAAAGGATGGATTAGTACGGAGGGATACCCTATCTTTGTGAAACACTAAGTAAGGAGGGCGACTGCACAGAGCATGGAGGTCAGATACCCTTCTCGCTGAAGTTATGGCTACTAGAAAAAGTGTCTTCCATGAAAGCAACTTCAGAGAACATGAAGCCGCTGGTTCGAAAGGGGGAAGGATTAAGGTTGCCAGAACCAAGTTCAAGTCCCATTGAGGCGGGGGATCTTTGATTGGAGGTTTGAGAAGAAAAACGCCTCTTAAAAAGGCTTTGCAGAGCTTGTGAGCCATGATGCTAGACTCCGAGACACCTACATGATAATTAGATATAGCAGCCAACTGAACTCTAATGGTACATGAAGAAGAGCCTAAATGAAAGAGTTCTGCTAGAAAGTCTAGAATAGACTGGATAGGTGCAGTGAAGGGATCTATATTTTTTGATGTTGCCCAAAAGGAGAAGCGTTTCCATTTGCTATTATAAATCTTCCGGGTAGAAGATTTATGAGAGGCTATCAAGATATCTCGGACCGAGCGAGATATTAAGGAAAGCCTGGCTAAGGTCGGAATCGGAGAAACCATGCTGTGAGGTTGAGAGAATGAAGAGATTGGTGCAGCTGGCCCGATTGGTGGGTCAACAGATCTGGCACTGGGTCCAGATGCCAAGGCTGCTCCAAAAGGTAACGATGAAGGAACGGAAACCATATCTGTCGAGGCCAGTAAGGAGCAATTAGGATCATTGTCACTCTCAAGGCGATGGCTTTCTGAATTAGTTGAGTTATCAGTGGAAAAGGGGGAAAAGCATACAGAAGTCCCCGGGGCCAATCATGGACTAGAGCATCTCTGGTGGGATGGCCTGGTAACGGGAAGAGAGTGAAGAAGTCGTGACACTTGCTGTTTTGGGGAGTAGAAAAAAGATCACAGCAAGGCTGGCCCCATCGTTGGAACACTTCTTCCAGTACTGATTTCTTCAGAGACCACTCGTGGGGCATGAGAATTGCCCTGCTCAACTTGTCTGCAATCACGTTGGACTTCCCGGGAATGTGCGTTGCTACCAGAAAATGCTGAGAAGAGATCGCTCATTGCCAAAGTCTGAGTGCCTCTCAACACAAGGGGTATGATCTGGTTCCACCTTGTTTGTTGATGTACCACACTACGGACATGTTGTCCGTCTGAATTGCAATAGTCCCTGTGGGAAGAGAGTCGTGAAGGGCTTGCAACGCTAAATGCACTGCTCTCATCTCTAAGACATTTATGTGCAAGTGGCACTCGAAAGGTTGCCACGTGCCCTGGACTGTCCTGCCCTGATAATGCCCCCCCCCACCTGATCAGGGAGGTGTCTGTTGTCAATGTGGCGACTGGGGGGGGGTGAGTGAAGGGTCTTCCTTGGAGAACCTGAGGTGATGTGATCCACCAAGACAGTTGATTGTTGCATGATTGAGTTATCAATATGGTGTGGGACATCGGGAGCTGTTGGAAGGACCATTGAGTAAACAGCATCCACTGGAGGATCCTCATGTGGAAACGAGCTAAGGGGAGAAGGGGGATAGCTGCTGCCATGAGTCCTAATACCTTCAAAACTAGTCTGGCTTTGACTTTGTTGCATTGTAAGAGAAGGTAAACTTGTTTGCGGATGTCTGACACTCTCTGCTCTGTAAGTCTGGCTGAAAGATTGAGTGTGTCTAATGTGGCGCCTATAAAGGTAATAGATTGACAAGGTGACAAGACAGATTTTTCGAAATTTATTGAGATGCCTAGAGCTTGGCAAGTTTGGATAGTGAAGTCTCTGGATAGAAGTAGTTGATGTCTGGTGGTGGCAGTAAGGAGCCAGTCGTCTAAATATGGAAACACCTGGAATCCTTGACGTCTCAAGTGAGCCGCGACCACTGCCATGCATTTGGTAAACACTCGGGGGGCTGTAGTGAGACCAAAGGGCAGGGCTCTGAACTGGTAGTGACTAGCTCCCAGCCTGAAGGGGAGAAATCTCCTGGAGCGTCTGTTCATCTTGATATGGCAGTACGCGTCCTGAAGATCTATCGAGCACATCCAATTGTCCTGACCCAAGAAGGGTAGAATGGACTGTAGCGTGACCATCCTGAATTTTGTTTTTCTGACATACTTGTTTAAGTTGCTGAGATCCAGTATGGGTCTCCAGTCCCCTGTTTTTTTTGGTACCAAAAAGAATTTGGAATAGATTCCGGATCCTTGTTGGTCTGCTGGGACTGATTGGATAGCTCTTTTTGATAGCAGCTTTGAAATTTCTAGTGCTGCTTGTTCCTTAGACTGGGTGGAACGTCTGGAAGGGATCCTTTGGGTTGGGATGGAATGTGAATAAAGGGAATTTTGTAACCCTCGGATATGATCGACTGTACCCATTTGTCTTGTGTAAGGGAAAGCCAGGCTTTTGGGTACAGGGATAATCTTCCCCCGACTGCCTCCGAAGGTGGGCAGCCGGGCAGCTCCTCAGGGATTCTGAAAGGGTTTGTCAGAGAAAGTTTCTCTGCTACCCTGGTTTTGCGGACCTCCTCTGCCTCTAGGGCGGCGTCTATTGTTATTCCCCCCTCTGCCTCTAGAGGGGAATCGACCTTGTGCGTCCGATGAGACTCCCTGGGTTTGTTTGCGAAACCACATTTTTCCTCCCCTCTGACCTTTGGGATAAGGCCTAGAGGGGGTAGAAAAACGGACTCCCATGGCAGACAGAGTCTTACCTTCCACCTCGCACCTAGTCAATGTATCCTTCACCTGAGGACCAAACAAGGATGATCCATCAAAGGGGAAATTGGTGAAGGACGCCTTGAAAGGGTCCGCAAAGTTGAACAGCCGCATCCAGGCGTGATGTCGTAAGGCAACGCCTGTGCCTATGGCTCTACTCGCCCCATCCGCAGCATGTGAGATAAGCCGCATGGAGGAGTTAACGATGGAGTTCAGGGTTGCCAACTGGGAGTTCATTCTATCTTGGAACCCCTCAGCTGTTGGATCCTTTACCTCTTCACTCATATCCTTGAGTAAATCTCTCTGGAGATGAGTGAAGTGACATAAGTAGTTCAGTGACCGCATTGAAAAGGTCGCTGATGAGAACATCCGCTTACCGTACCTGTCCATGGTCCTAGATTCCTTATTAGGAGGATGGACAGGTACCGAACGATTGGCTAACTCCTTCTTAGTGGCCGCTGCCACCACCATGGCTTCGATGGGGACACCTTTAGATAAAAAATCTTTATCTCTAGGGGCAGTAATAAACTTAGATGGTCTCCTCGGGGTGGGTTCCACTGAATCAGGAGCCGTCCAGGCCTTCCTTGCCACCACTTCCATAAAGGGGTCAAAGGGAGGGGACACCCAGGAGGTAGAAGGGCGAGAGCCGAACGCCTCATGGTACACTGACTCATCCTCTGAGGGGTTAAGGGCTGGCCAGTTCCCCCTCTGTTTCAGGATCTCAAGGATGTCAGCAAAGGAGACATCCTCAGAGGAGGATCGAGGAGAACCTTCAGATTCCTCTAAGTCAGTGTCAGAGGTGATAGACTCAGGGGAGTCAATGTGCTTCCTCTTGCACTGCCTCTTCCTAGGGGGTTCTCCTACCGGGTCAGGAGAGGCCTCGGAAGAGGAGGAAATTCCCAATGGGGAAACTTGAGGAGTTGGCTCTCTGCGGTCTGAAGCAAGGGGGTGGGTAGAAATCACCGCAGGCACTGATGATGGAGGGGCTGATGGAGCTGACTGTGGGGCAGACACTGGTTCTAGCACGCTCCGCATGACCTCGAAGGCACCCCTATCGGGCAAGGCCGGAGGTCCCCGCTCCGAAGAGACCAGGACCCCCCCGGCACCGACAGGGACGGCTCCGAGGCCGATGTCGGAGCCGTACTCACCAGCGCCGAAGCACTGAGAGGGAGAGCGGGGTCGGACAAGGGTCCGATGCCACTCGCCCCCTCGGAGCCGACGAGGGAAGCTCGGCGCCAAGATCCCTCCAAAGAGGAGATCGGAGCAGACGACGGAGCCGAAAGGGAAGGTATCGGATCCGACGCGCCGACAGTCATGGCTCCGATGAGCCCCGGCTCTGAGCTCAAAGGAGTCGGAGGAGGAACACATTGAGGGACAGAAATAGCCGCTGACTAATGAGTCGGGCTATGAAGCATTTGGGCCAGCGCCTCGGACTTGAGAAGTCTACTCACTACACTTTGCAAATCGTGGTCAGATAGCCTGGAAGACCATGAGGAATGCGATCTATGGCTCCGCTCCGAAAGAAGAGGGGATCCTGGTGCCGAATGAATGGAGCCGATGGAGGGAGACCTAGATCTCTTTCTCGAAGGTTGCTCCGATAAGAGTATCGGAGCCAACTGAGTCTTATCAGCCTCGGCTCCGGCCGGAGCTGAGGTAATAGTATGAGGCTTGGAAACATCGGCTCCAGCTGGAGCCGATGTCGAAGCAGTTTTGATGCTTCCAGAGGACGGGTCTGAAGCCGGAGCCAACTGTCTGGAAGTCTTAGAAGGCTTCCTCGACACAGACTGGGTCGGGGGGGCTTCAGGCTTTAATAAGCCACGCAAAATCAATTTATTTTTGCGTTCCTGCAGGACTCTAGGGCTGAAACCATGGCACACAGTACATGAGTCCTGCAGGTGCAAAGGTCCCAGGCAATACACACAAGAAGTGTGACCGTCTGTCAGAGACATTTTCTGACAGCACGAGTCACACTTCTTGAAGTCTGAGACCTTGGAGTCCTTAGACTTAGTAAAGGCCTAAGTAATAAAAACACACACACACACACACACACACACACACACACACACACACACGCCTTTAAGAAAATATTAAATTCCAGTCACACTAAAGGACTAGGAGAAGGAGGGGAAGGGGCCTAAGGCCTAAAGTTAAAGGGGAATAAAATTATGGGCAAAAGAGGTGAATCGATTCAAGGAAAAAGATAATTAAAACTAAGAGTTATACTAAGAAAGTAATAGGGGTCTAAAGATTGTGAAAATAGAATAATTTTTCATTAACCTGCCAGAGCCGGTAGAAAAGCACCTCATCAGCTAAGCGGCAAACGAGATCTGACTAGTTACCGCCTAGCATTGTGGGATATAGGGGAGCCTCGAGCCCGTGGAATTAGCTCTCGAGCTTTAGTATTGGCCGAGTCTCGGCTCCGAATCCATCCAGCAAGAATGAAGGCGAGATAGACAACTTAACATATAAAGTTTTTGAGGTGAACAAAAATGTGTGCAGATGTTCATGAAATTGAATGCAAGTTATACAGTTTATTTATTCAGTCTGTTAGTTACTGTTTATCCTTGAAATAAGTCGACTGTTAAATATTTGTAAGGTAGCCAGTCCTATGACACACAGGGATAAAGTCCTGACAATGCCTCTGGTGACTTGAGTTTGGCTAGCAGCTCAGGAACTGTAAGTGTTGAAAGAGAGAGGAAGATTGGAGTATCGGGTAAACAAAATCTCACCTATCCTTGGGTGATGGAGGTAGATAGCCCCACTGTAATGCTGGCCTCGAGTGATAAAGTACAGAACATCAGAATGCATGAGGCAAGGAAAGCATGCATTACTTAAGCCAGGAGTCAGTCAGGGCTGGGCAAAGGCCTGACTTGGAAATCCCCAACAATGAATTCACAGAAAAAAATCTAAAAGCTCAGGATAGCCATAGAAGATACTTTATTCCAAAACACAAGAGGAGTGCTTTTGTTTTAAAACATTTAAAACTTCAACGTCACCATTTGTTTCAGCCCAAACAATGATGGTGGCACTGTGTAGAGCCTCCTGGCTTCTATAATGATGTATATAGGGCTGATCCACATGATTTGCACAGTGGCTATTTTCTAACATCTACCTCTAAAACCAGAGGAAACAAATGGACTGATTAGGGATGTATTTCAAGCCAGGCAAGAATGGGCCATATTCTACTTGCCCAGCCTGCTTGTAAGCCTGGCTCTGGTCCTTTTAAGGGATTGAATGAACCAGCTGAGAGAAGGTTGTGGGAACTACTGGATCTGATATTGTTAATCCTCGTTCATTCCTTACGCATGGGTATCGGTTCCGACCTCGGAACCGAGCCGGCCATTTTCCAAGCTCGCGTCAGCTTCAAACTCACGAGCTAAACTCTTACCCACAATCCCCCTCTCCCTGTTACCTCAGATTTCATTTGCCACACTGCCATTTGCTCATGTCAAGCTACTTCTCTTGAACTAAGTACAGTTATTTGTTGTTAAATAGTCTTTCAGATTACTTTTCTGTCAGAAAAGTTTATATTACATTGTCTCTTACCCTATCGCATATAGCATACATATTTCTTCAGGTTTTTCTGCTCTTTTCTTTACCCTTTTACCGCGAGGTATTCTCTCTTTACCATCGTTGGTAATCCTTCCCTTCTTTATCATACCTTTGGGTATTCTTTTGTACCATTGCTGGTAACTTTTTCTATTAATTAATTTGCTGTCATGGCAGATAAGAAAAATAGTTTGGGGTTTAAGCGGTGTTCCGACTGTGGACACAAGCTACCTACTTCTGATGCACACTCAGTGCGTTTATTGTTTGGGAGCGTCCCACTTGTCTGTTGACCCGCCCTGTGCTTTTTTGTGTATTTGTGAGAACTTTTCGAATAGAACCTTGTTGGAAAGGAAAAACAAGCTGTTACTGAAGGGACTTCTTAAATCTCCTTTTTCAGAGGCTATTTCTGGGTCGGAGGCCTCAACCCCTCCTAGAGCCCATAAGAAAATCTTGGATGTTCCTACCAAGGCTAAATATTTGCCTTCGTCCCCGGCTGGAGACTCCCGCCAACCAAAGGCTAAAGTTTCGGCTCCAGAGCTCACTCAGTCAGCCCCAGTGCTTTTGGTGCCTAGACCTTCGGCACCGAGGCCTTCGGCTCCATTAGTGATCTCGGCTCCATCTTCTCCTGCAGCCTTCACTATATTGGCACCAAGGGGCTCCTCGGTTCAGACTATTACCACTGTATCAGCACCGACCGTTCAGTTGGCACAGACCTTGACCACGTCGGCTCCGAGATCTTCCTCGGAACCGATGTCATTATTGTTGACTCCAGTTTTGTCGATTCCAGCTTCAGTACCTACAACCACTTTGGCACCGATCCTTGTGTTGGTGCAGACCATGACCTCGGCACCAATGACTTCTTCGGTGCAGACAACCACAGTCCAGTCTCTTTCAGCACTGTTGTCCTCGGTGCGGACTGGTGAGATGGGCACCGAGTTTGCCTCTTCTGTGGACAGGCCTGTTTCTCCCTCAGTCTCCGTGAGGTGCACTAGAAGCCTTTCCAAACATAATGTGTTGCGTCTTGTGGATCAGGTGCTCTTGGCCAGAGGTATCCCACCCCTCAGGAACTATCCTTCCTTGGGAGGTGATCACACATCTCCAAAGACCCCTTCTTATTCTCCTCCTTCATTGCCTTTGAAGTCCATGGATATAGCACAGTCTTCCCCATTCTGCGGTCCCCTTTATGGATCTCACTAAGAAACCGCAGTTGCCTTCATGGCAGGAAAGTTTTGCTATGACTCAGGATGTCAGTTGTGGCACGCATAGTTTGCTGCTCCACAGCCATCCAGGGACTCCGGGTCGGCAAGCTGAGCCACTTAGGGAAGGGGTGACCCCTGTCCTAGACATGCACTCCTCTTCAGGTGGACCTGTCTTCCAACTGATGGAGAAGGCTTTCGCTGCTGCTGGCGATACCGGATTGTCGATACCTCCACCCTCCTCTGGTACACTGGTTTCACAAGTTGCACCTAGCAGATACTGGGTGCAAGGGCCTCAGGACATATTCCCACAGGAATGCCCTTTTCCGCTGTCTTCTCCAGCTTCTCCTGCTGAGGAGTTCCAATAGAAATGTTTGCGTAAGAGGAAGTCGATGAGGGGGAAGGATCCCCCTAGTCACCCTCTGAAGTATCCTTTGGTGATAGCATCAAAATCCTGAAACAGAGAGGTGATTGGCAGTCCTCTAATCCAACCTCTGAGGAATCTGTGTTCCTGCAGGCCTTTCACGTCCGGCCCCCTACCTCCTGGGTTACTCCTCCTGTCGATGAACCTGTCCAGCTTATCGTGCAGTGTGCTTGGAAGGCTCCTGATACCGTCGAAGCTATTCCCCGGAGGCCAGATACAATTTTGTCCCCTCCTGCTTCGGATCCCCAATGGTCCAAAGGTCGTCCTCTGGATGCTTTGGTGGTGGTGGGGCCGCAACAAAGAAGGATCTAGCAGAAGAAGAAAGCCAGACTGTCCATCTGCCTAACAAAGAGTCCTGGGCCCTGGACAGGATAGGGAAGCGCTCCTTTGCTTCAGTGACCTTTACTATCAGGTCCCTGAATTATATGGCACACTTTACCAGGCTTCAAAGGGATCGGATTTCTGAGCTCTCTGAAACCTTGGCTGATGCCATGTCTGATGAGGTCCATGACAAAGTGGCCTCTCAGCTGGCCACCATTCAATCAATATCTAACTCCTCTATGCGACTGATATCTCACGCATCAGAAGGAGCTGCTAGAGCAGCGGGTTCAGCTGTGGTCTTGAAATGACATGCCTGGATGCGCTTGTACAATTTCACAGAACCCTTTAAGGCTTCTTTTCTTAACGCTCCCACTGAGGCCTCCTCGGTTGGGCCCAAAGTTAAAAGCACACTGGCCAGATGTAAACAGGAAGGTAAGACCCTTTCTGCCGTAAGTGTCCTTTATTCTTTCCCTCAACATGCTTTCTCCCGAAACCAAAAGAGTGGGAAGATATGGTTCACGAAATCTCAGGGTCCTTTCTGTGATACACAGGCCGAATTCTCCCCTAGAGGCAGAGGGGGAAACTCACAGGGAAGAAGCTCCTTTCGGGGCAGAGGGGGTCCGCATAACCAGGGTTCCAGGGATTCTTTCCCTGGTCAATCCTACCAGTGCTCCTGAAGAGCGGCCCATCTCCTTTCCTCTTGAGGTGGTTGGGGGATGTTTCTCCTTGTACCCTTTTGCCTGGCTAACCATCACCATCGATTCTTGGATACGAAGGATTATTACCAGAGGTTATCATATCCCCTTCGATCTTTGTCCTGCCCCTTCAAAAAACCTTCCCGACGTTCCACCCATAGGGAAGAAGCAGCACTAGAGATAGAAAAGCTGCTAAGAAAGAGAGTCATCCAAATAGTCCCTCCAGACCAGATAGGATCCGGATTCTACTCAAGACTATTTTTGGTGCCAAAGAAAACCGGGGACTGGAGACCAATTTTGGATCTCAGTGTATTGAACAAGTTTGTGAGAGTACAAAAATTCCGGATGGTCACAATACAGTCTATCCTCCCGCTTTTGGAAAAAGACAATTGGATGTGCTTGATAGATCTTCAAGATGCGTACTACCACATAAAAGTGGACAGGCCATCAAGAAGATTTCTGCACTTCCGTATGGGAGACAATCACTATCAGTTCAGAGTACTGCCCTTTGGACTCTCTACAGCCCCCAGAGTGTTCACAAAGTGCATGGCAGTTGTCACAGCTCACTTGCGACTTCAAGGATTCCAGGTGTTTCCATACATAAACGACTGGCTCATTTCCGCCCCCACCAGAAATCTACTAGAAAAAGCCCTGGCATACTCTCTTCTCACTGCTCAAAGGCTAGGCATAACCATAAACTGGCAAAAATCTAATCTCACCCCATCTCAGTCGACAGAATTCATAGGGGTTATCTTGGACACAAAGAACAGCAGAGCTGCTATTCCAGAGCACAGAATTCTAAGGATAAAGCAACAACTGATTCCAATCCTTTCAAGGGAGAAATTCACGGCTCACTCGGTTCTACAGCTGTTGGGTTCCATGGCAGCCTCCATCACCATTGTTCCCCTGGCCAGGTTTCACATGAGGCTTCTACAATGGCCACTGCTTACCCAATGGTATCCTTTTCAGCATCCTCTTTCAGCCATGATTTGAGTAACCCACAGGTGCAAACAGGATTTAAATTGGTGGATGACACACAATCTGTCACAATGGTCTTGCCCCCTCTCCCCCCAGCAACCCAAGGCCACAGTGACCACGGACGCCTCCCTGATGGGGTGGGGGAGCTATGTCAGGGACAGACAGTCCAAGGCACTTAGTCTGAACTGGAGGCCCATCTGCATAAAAACATTCGAGAGCTGAGGGCGGCACTTCTGGAGTTGCAAGCATTCCATCCCCTGCTGCCATCTGGAACAGTTGCGATTCAATCAGACAACATGGTAGTGGTCTGGTACATGAACAAGCAAGGTGGAACCAAATCTTACCCCCTTTGTCGAGAGGCCATGAGGATATGGCAATGGGCGATGGCTACCAACCATTTTCTTCTAGCAACACACATTCCCGGGAGTTCCAACGTGATAGCAGACAGACTCAGCAGGTGCATTCTTCAACCTCACGAGTGGTCCCTGAATCCCTTGATAATGGCAGAGATCTTCCACCGCTGGGGCCGTCCTTGCTGCGATCTCTCTGCATCCCCGACCACCTACAAATGCAGCAACTACTTCACCCTTATTTCGCCTCCGGGACAGTCACCCAGGGATGCTCTAGTCCACGACTGGCCCTCGGGTCTTCTTTATGCATTTCCACCCTTTCCCCTCATTCCCCAGTTTCTGAAGAAAGCCCATCAGTTGAAGAGCAAGGTGATCCTCATAGCACTATATTGGCCTCGACAGATTTGGTTCCCCTTCCTTTGGCCTCACCTACTAGATTGACCATGGATTCTCCATCCAACCCCAGAGTTGATCTCACATCCACAGAACCTGATTCATCCCAACTTGAACAGCCTGAAGCTCATGGTTTGGCTACTCCAATCCCCTTGATTGCCAGGCAGAATGATCTTTTTTTACCAGTACGTGATATTCTCATTGCATCTCATATGTCTTCCACTAGAATTACTTATCTGAGCAAGTGGAAAAGATTTACCTGTTGGCTGAAAGATAAACAAGTAGATCCCTTCTCAGCACCAGTGTCGATAATAATACTAGACTATCTGGCCGACCTTTTTCAATCGGGTCTATCGGCCTCTACTATTAGAGTTCATTTGGCTGCAATTTCTAATTTTCACGAGGGTGTCCAAGATTCCTCTCTTATGTCCCACAAATTGTGCAAGACCTTCATAAAAGGTGTAAGTCATCTGAAGCCACCTTTTAGAGAACCTATTCAACCATGGGATTTATCATTAGTTCTACAAGCTCTGACAATGCCACCTTTCGAACCTGCCTCTTCTTGCGACCTCAAGTATTTGTTATGGAAAACTTTGTTTTTGGTTGCCATTATGTCTGCCAGATGTATTTCTGAACTTCAAGCTCTATGTATCAAGAGTCCATACTTGATTTTTCATAGAGATAGAGTGTCTAAGAACTAATCCATCTTTTCTGCCTAACGTGATCTCTGAAATGTCCATTAATCAAGCCATTGAATTGCCAGTTTTCTTTCCCAATCATTCAAACAGAGGAGAGTATTGCCTACATACCCTAGATATCCACAGGCAAATTTGTTTTTACTTAAACAGGACTAGACCCTTTCGCAAATCTGACCAGTTATTTTTGGCTTTTTCTTGACCTAGATTAGGATCTGCTGTTGCTAAGGTCACATTAGCTAGATGGCTGAAGGACTGTGTGACCTTCATTTATACACAACGCAAAATCTCGTTACCTACTACCCTGAAAGCTCATTGAACAAGGTCGGTGGCAGCTTCTGCTGCCTTCCATGCCAGAGCTTCCTTATATGACATCTGTGCAGCTGCAACTTGGGCTACGCCTCATACCTTCATCAATAATTACAAATTGGACTTGGCTTCCAGGGGAAGAGCATCTTTCAGTTCCTATGGTGCTCAGGAATATCCTTCCATGAGAGCCTCCCTGGAATAGAGGTAGCTGGGGACTCTGTCCCATGCGTAAGGAATGAACGAGAATTAACAATATCAGATAAAGAAGTTATGTCTTACATAACATTCCATCTGTATTGTTGATCCTCGTTCAGTCATTACGACCCTCCCTTCTTCCCCCTCCTGTGGTTTCTAGTGGATCTCACCATCCGGTTCTTTTAGGTTATTTGACCAGAGGTAGCCTCTACCTTCTTTAACTTGCAAACTCAATCTGAGGTAACAGGGAGAAGGGGATTGTGGGTAAGAGTTTAGCTCGAAAGTTTGAAGCTGATGCGAGCTTGGAAAATGGCCGGCTCATTTCCAAGGTCGGAACCGATACCCATGCGTAATGACTGAATGAGGATCAACAATACAGATAGAACGTTATGTAAGACATAACTTCTTTTTTTGGAATGATGTAAAGTGAAAATATCTGTCAAACAGCAGTAGCTTGAGCAGCAACTCTTCAGAAGGCAGAAGCTAACATTTGAGACTGCACACATTCAATACACATCGTATTAACAAATTAACTACTTCCCAAAAGCATATAAAACTGAATAATAAAATGATTTGCTTAAAATAAATAAAATCAATGTACTCTGAAAAATTAAATATACAGACAACTTTATACTTTCCCAAAGAAATGGGTTTAAACAAACGTGGCATAAACAAGGATTCTAACAACTTATTTGGTCCTATCACTGCCAGTCACTAAAAGACTTATTGAATTCTAGCTATCTCTGTCTTGGAACCTAACAGAAGTTGCATGGTTTCACAGGCAGATGGATTCTAACTTGAACTATTTTTCATTAATGCAGTTTCATTGTGCAGACTCCAGAAACAAGGCAATAACTAAAATGACTAACACTTTGTGTATCTATGTAAAAGATTTCCAGGCAGTATTTCCTGCATTTCTTTAGTATGAATCAAAAGTTTTCTTTTCTACAATTACAGCCCTCTGGATGGGGGGAGGAGGATTCCAAATAAGTCTGTGCCTTCTTTTGACCTGAAGTAATATGCCAAAGAGCATTAAGCTTTAAGTACTACAAATATGTGCACATTTAAGAAGCTAGTTTCACTCAGCTCTGCTTCATTTTTTTATACTTGACATTTCACATTCTGCAAAATATGCCAGAAGCAACAACTACAGATTTCTTTATATACTTTATTTGGGAAAAAATGATCTTGGCTTAATTCAGCTTTATGTTTTACTGAAAGATAGTTGAAAACTTGCCTCATCCTGTTCCAATTCTCCTCTGAAACAATTACATTTGCTTTTGTATCATATTGCTTCTCTATACTGACATTAATGGCGAGGTCATTGCTGCTGCACAAGTAATGCATTTTTTGTAGATCATTTTGTAGAAATGTAGAAGGTTATTGCTATAATTATGTCACCCAGTTCACCATTGTTAGTATATATGGTTACTCTTAGACCTTTTCTCACTTTTATATTAGAGAAGAACAGTACAAAAAGAAGTGGACCAATGTAGAGCTATTTGGGAAACCACTTAAACCTTTTGGATGGACAGGTAACCTTCCCGTCCCTAATTTCTGCCTCCTGCTGATTAACTTTTAGTTATGTACTCACCATAACTTCAGATGTTTGGGATCCATCTCGCCTACATTCTGACTGATGGGTTCGGAGCCGATCCCTCGGCTCCGACTCGGCACGCTTATGCCAAAGAGCGAAGTCTCTTATTGGCTGAGCTTACTATATCCCAGGATGCACCACTACCAGTCCCCCAGATCTAGTTTGTCCGCATACATGCACACATGCACGCACTGATTATATAACATCGTCAGATGAAACAAGATAAAACAGTAGAACTCAAAACCGTTCAATCTCTTCTGATCTCCAAGGCAGGGGGAAGGAGGGTGGGTATTAGGAATGTAGGCGAGATGGATCCCAAACATCTGAAGTTATGGTGAGTACATAACTAAAAGATGTTATGTGATCTTATCTCGCCTACATTCTGACTGATGGGACAGCGTCCCTAGCACCTGAATCCTGGGTGGCTCACTGGAAAACACTCCTGAGTACCGTGGAACCAAATGATGCTCGCCCTTTAGATGCCACATCCAATTTATAGTGGGAAATGAAAGTGTGCGGGTTGGACCAAGTAGCCGCAGCACAAATCTCAGAAATAGCGAGCTTGGAATGAAAGGCGATAGAAGTAGCCATAGCTCTGGTAGAGTGAGCTTTGATAGATGTTGTAAGTTGCTTATTTGAAGAGGAATAAGCCTGAGTTATACAATCTCTAATCCATTTGGAGATAGTAGCTTTTGTGATGGTTTTTCCCAATTTATTGTCTGAAAAGGACACAAACAACTGGTCTGATTTACGAATTTGCTGAGTCCTGTCTAGATAGAAGCGCAATTGCCTGTGAACATCCAATTTATGGAGAGTGTACTCCGCTTCGTTGGAGAATTTTGGAAAGAAAACTGGTAGCTCTAGAGATTGTTGGAGACAGAGATTAGAACAAACCTTTGGGACAAAAGATGGGTTAGGCCTAAGTGATACTCTATCCTTGTGAAAAATCAAGTATGGTGGTTTGATAGATAGGGCTTGAAGCTCTGAAACTCTTCTTGCAGAGGTAATTGCAACTAAGAAGGCAGTTTTCCAAGACAGATATTTTAACTCGCATGTAGCAGCCGGTTCGAAAGGGGAAGATGTTAAGGCACGAAGCACCAAATCAAGATCCCACGGAGGCGCAGGATGAAAAACTGGGGGTCTTAACAGCCCCGCACCTTTAATGAAAGTTTTGCATAATCTGCTGCTCATCAACGGTGGATCCATGGATTCGTGAAATTTAGAGATAGCTGCCAGTTGGACTTTAATAGTAGAGACTGAAGATCCTTGATTAAACAAGGATGTTAAAATTTCAAAACCTCTGGAATCGGGCAGTGATAGGGTCTAAGCCCTGAGTTGAGCCCAGATAGCAAACCTCTTCCACTTACTGAGGTACAATTTCTTAGTGGTGGGTTTGTGGGCCGAAGATAAAATGTGAATAACTTCCGGGTCTAAGGTGTGATTTCTGACTAAAGTCGGAAGTGGAGGAGCCAAGCTGTCAACTTCAAAGTGCGAAGGGACTGGTGTTGTCGTCCCGACTGATGAATTAGCAGATCCGGAGTTAGATCCAAAACCCAAGGATCGTCCACCGCATGTTTCTTCAGGTAGGGAAACCATACCTGACGAGGCCAGTACGGAGCAATTAGTATCATTGTGGACCCCAATTGAGAAGCTTTCTGAATGAGTTTGGGGAGAAGTGGAACTGGAGGAAATGCATAAAGTAGCCCTGTTGGCCAAGGTTGTGCTAGAGCATCCATAGCTGCCTCCCCCTGATGTGGAGTCAAGGAGAAGAACCTTTTGCACTTTGTGTTTTGTGGTGTTGCAAACAGGTCGCAGCACGGCATCCCCCATCTTCTGAAAACCTGAGCTGCTACTGTTTCGTTCAGGGACCACTCGTGAGGAGAGAGAATTGTCCTGCTTAATCTGTCTGCCAATATATTGGATTTCCCTGGAATGTGGGTCGCTACCAAGAAACGGTTGGTAGCTACAGCCCATTCCCACACCCTCATGGCCTCCCTGCAAAGGGGGTAAGATCTGGTCCCTCCTTGTTTGTTTAGATACCAGACCACCGACATGTTGTCTGTGTGGATAGCGATAATGCCTTGAGGGAGAAACTTGTGGAGGGCCTGTAGGGACAGAAGTACAGCCCTCATCTCCAATACATTGATGTGGAGAAAGGTTTCGTTTGGAAGCCAGGAACCCTGAACTAACCTGCCCAGACAATGCCCCCCCCACCCTGTCTGGGAGGCATCCGTCGTCAGGGTGGCCACCGGAGGGGGGATAACAAAAGGTCTTCCCTGATTCAGATTGGACGGCTGAAGCCACCAGCAGAGGTCCCATTTGCACGTTTCTGTAATCATAATGGGGTGATTGAGGGGGAGATTCTGAAAGGACCATTGAGTCGATAACAGCCACTGAAGAATCCTCATGTGCAATCTTGCCAGAGGAACTAGGAGAACCGTGGCAAACATCGAACCTAAAAGTTGCAGGACCATCCTGGCTGGGGCTTTGGATCTTGAAAGCAGGGCTTGAACTTGACCTTGTAAAGTTTGAATCCTTTCGGTAGGAAGAAAGACGCGCATCAATTTTGAGTCTATCTCTGTTCCTATGAATCTTATGCGCTGAGAGGGCAGCAAGACAGACTTTGACCAATTGAATGTAATTCCCAGGGTAGCACCCAGGGAAATGGTGGTTTTGAGGTTGTCCATTAGTAGATGCCTGGTGGTGGCAGTCAGGAGCCAGTCGTCCAGATAGGGAAACACTTGGAATCCAAGACTCCTCAGATGAGCAGTCACTACTGCCAAACACTTGGTGAACACCCTGGGGGCTGTGGTGAGACCAAAGGGCAGTGCACAAAATTGGAAATGACTGTCTCCCAGGCTGAAGCGCAGATACTTCCTGGACGCCCGATGTATCGGTATGTGATAATAGGCGTCCTTGAGATCGATGGAGCACATCCAAACATCCTTCTCCAACAATGGGAGAATGGATTGTAACGTGACCATTCGGAATTTGGATTTCGTGACGGATTGGTTTAGTCTGCTGAGATCCAATATTGGTCTCAGGTCCCCTGTCTTTTTTGGCACTAAAAAGAACCTTGAGTAATTTCCGGATCCGATCTGGTCTGTGGGGACCGGTTGGATGACTCCTTTTTCTAGCAGCTTTGACGCTTCTGCGGCTGCAATTTCCCTTTGACTGGGTGGTGGGTCCGGGATCTTTTTGGACGGTGGGGGTGAGTGTGTGAAGGGAATGGTGTAACCTCCGGCAATAATCCGAAGCACCCATTTGTCCTGAGTGATAGATTCCCAGGCTTTTAGGTGCTTGGCAAAACGGCACCCGACTGGCTCCGGAGCAGCACAGCCGGGCAATCCCTCATGAAGTGCAGGGCCCTCTGCCGCCCCTGGGATGGCGTCTCCCAGAAAAATTTCCCCGTCCTCTGCCTCTGGAAGGGGAATCTTCCTGCTGTTGAGGAAAAAACTTACGTGATTTGCGGAACCACATCTTCCCTCCTCCTTTAGCCTTGGGATAAGGCCGAAAGGGAGTGGAATAACGTGCACCTACGGCAGATAAAGTTTTTCCCTCTTGCTCACAGCGGGTAAGAGTGTCTTTAACCTTAGGTCCAAACAAAGAGGACCCATCAAAGGGAGCGTCGGCGAAGGAAGACTTGAAGGCCTCCGCAAAATGACACAAACGGAGCCAGGCTTGTCTCCGCAGAGCCACGCCTGTGCCTGCCGCTCTACCCGCCCCTTCGGCCGCATATGAAATGAGCCTCATGGACGAGTTAGAAATTGAAGTAAGGATAGCCAACTGAGAGCTAACCGACTGGGCTAGCTGCTCAGGTAGGTTACCCGAGAGGGAATCTGACAGCTCCTTGACCAGATCCCTCTGTAGCCTGGTAAAATGTGCCAAATAATTCAGAGACATTAAAGTAAAGGCCGCTGAAGTCAGGGTGCGCTTCCCGTACCGGTCCATGCTCCTAGACTCCTTATTAGGAGGATGGACGGACGTTGAAGCCTCTGCCACGTCCTGTTGTGTAGCAGATGCCACCACCATGGCATCTACAGCCACGCCTTTAGTCAGGAACTCCTTCTCGGGTGGGGCAGACAAAAATTTGTTAGGACGAGAAGGCACTGGTTCCACGGTATCTGGATGTTCCCACGCCCTCCGACAAACCAAATCCAGGAGCTCGTCGAAGGGCGGAGACACCCAGGAGGCGGAGGGCTGAGCCCCCAAAGGCCTTGAGAAGCACTGACTCATCAGCAGAGGGGGGTTTGGATATCCAGCCGCCTCGTTGTTTGAGGATCTCTAAAATGTCTGCAAACGAGACATCATCCGAGGACGACTTTGGGGACCCTTCTGCATCATCAAGATCAGTGTCCGATGTAAGAGACTCGGGGGAGTCCACGTGCTTCCTCTTGCACGATCTCTTCCTTGGGGGCTCCTCTGAAGACAACTCCGAAGAACCCTCAGGAGGAGGGGAACCCCAGTGGGGGTAACCTCAGGCCCGGGCTCCGCTGCCTAAGGACAGGGAACTGCCAAAGACACAGTTGCCACGATCAGGCAAGGTGCCGGTAAAGCCGGAGAGATGGACGAAGAACACTTGGCCAAGGCACTCCCCATAGCTCTGAAAGCCGGACCCCAGAATCCTGGGAGTGTCCGGTCCCGAGCCGTGATAGCAGACGGAAGTCCCGCAACCGAAGCACCGAGAGGGAGGCTCGGAACCGACAGCATAGGTCCCGAAACGTCACCCCCGGGTCCAGCCGAAGAAGTCCGTGTGCCAAACTCGGACCCGAAGGCCGGGTTGGAGTAAGGGTCGGAGCCGACCCTAAGACCTCCACCGGCTCCAACAGCACCTGCTCGACGGAGCCGGGCGGTCGGAGGAGGAATGGCAATGACATGGGCATGGGCTGTCGGCTCCGAAGCCAACTGGGTCGGAGCCGAAACAAATTTTTGAAAGACGGGGGACTGGAACAGTCTTTGGAGCACCCTGTCTATGTCCGAATCTGACATCCTCGATGACCTAGAGGATACTGAACGGGTTCGAGATGGCCTCTCCAACAGCCCCAAGGGGCTAGGGGACCGGCTCCGAGGCGACTCGATGACTATCGGCGCCGAAGGAATACCCAAACTAGTTTCCATCGGTGCCGAGGAGGACTTAGGCGCCGAGGAGGAAGTGTCTGAGCGGACAAAGGTGACCCGCCTCTCGATGCCCCAGCCATCGGCTCCGAAGCCAGAGGAGTCGAGACTGGTGGCATCGAGGCAGACCGTTCCGCCCTCGGCTCCGAAGTCCTTGGAGCCGAAGGAGAAGCCTGCCTATGTCTTTTGGCGGTCGGATCCGACGGACTGGTCGGAGCCGACGCCCTTTTCTTTTTAGCAGGAGAAGGAGAGGATGCTAAAGCTTCTTCAAAAGAGAGTTTTATAAGGCCTTTTAATATAAGCTTATTTTTCCTCTCTTGGAGGACCCTCGAGGAAAAAGCGTGACACACGCTGCAGGACTCCTGCAAATGTTTGGCGCCCAAACAATATACACACAGAGAGTGGTCATCCGTGATAGACATCTTAAAGTTACATTTAGTGCACTTTTTGAAGCCCGAAGGCCTAGGTGCTTGAGACATTATAAGCAAAAAATAAGTACTTTCTCACAGACAAGCTTATTTTAAGTCAAGATTAACTTGCCGTTCACACAAAACCAAAATGAACAACAGTCAACCACCGTATAAGGAAACAAAGAATAACAAACCCTAAGGTTGTTTTAAAAGGGAATTAACCAGTAGGAAGGCCCTATAGACCGAGGGAGCCTGTAACCATAAAAGTATCAATCACACACAAATTTTCCACAGAAAAAATTGTCAAACACACACACAACAACAGAGTAGCCGTTAAAACAGCTTTTTGTTTAGAAATTAGCAAATTCCTGACAGAAAGTTAGTGAAAAAAACCCACTACTTAGCTCAGCCAGCTCGAGACCACGTCTTCGCTAGTTAGCGGCAAACGAGATCTGGGGGACTGGTAGTGGTGCATCCTGGGATATAGTAAGCTCAGCCAATAAGAGACTTCGCTCTTTGGCATAAGCGTGCCGAGTCGGAGCCGAGGGATCGGCTCCGAACCCATCAGTCAGAATGTAGGCGAGATAGGATCACATAACATCCAGTGTTTTATTATTCAACTGCACATGGAATGATATGTAGTGATTTTAATTTTTCAGTAATTTGTATTCTGATATGCTGGTATTACGAACTGTGTTTTGTGAGTATTGACAAATTGATATGCTGCTATTTTAAATATACTCATGTGTATATAATAATGTGAAACACGGAATGGCAATATCTTAGACATTTATTTCCAATTTGTTAACAGGATAAATGAACTAGTCCTGAGAATTAATGCTTTGCAATCCCACATTTATTCATCAATTTCAGAGTTGCTGGTTTTCTTCCTGTTGATCTTCATCTTCCCAAATCCACTCACTGGTTCATTTCCAACATGCTCCTGGTTCATCTAGTCAACTTTTGTTCTTTTCTTATGCCTCTCAATCACTTTCCTTTGGAATATTGGAAAAGGTTTCACTGATATAGTCTCTCTATGAACTTTATTATCAGAATAAGAAGCAAAATCCCCTTCTGTTTGATAGCTCACTTTTTGTTGGACAAACTATTGTATATTTCCTCTTTAACATTTTCTGCATCAGGAAATGATTTTGAGCCTCCAGGAAAAAGTATTATGAAAATAGCTGGATTCAGCAGCTTGAATCTCACACCTGCTTCTCGACATTTCCTAATTGCTGGAATAAATTTACTCCTCTTCTGCCTGATGCACAGTGAGTAATCATTTTCAACAAATACTCTACTGTTTCCAACTTTTAGTACTTTGTCCTTCTGCCACAGTTTTGTCAGAATCAACTCTTTGTGCTGGTAGGATTACATCTCTACTATTAAAAGGTCTTGTCTACTTTCTCATGGTCAGGTTTAGAGCATACACATGATGTCCCTTTCAATTAAAAACTCCTGCTGTGGAATACAAGTCCAGTTGCTTATTTATGCTTTCATAAAAAAATAATACAGTCTGTTCTTCCAGTTTCTTTGGTACAACAGAAAATATCAGGTGTTTCCTAGGTGTTCAGTCCTGTAATTCTATTTTTAAACTTCTTTCTTGAGCAGTCTCATACTCAGCCAGCCTTTTCTTCATTTGATCTCGGATTTTTTTGCAGTTTTACCAGCTCATCTGAATAGCTGTTTAAAAGTTCTTTCATTTTTCCAGGTTTTTGTCATTTGATCTGATATACTCCTTCAGCGTTTCATTTATTTTAATCACTCTGAGCATATTTGAATTATTTTTCCCTCTAGTTTACTGGAAGTCATGTCTTTAACCAAAGCTGAAGCCTGAACTGTTTTTTGCTGAAGAGCAGCAGGATTCTTCCTAGCCAGTGTTTTTTCTCACCTTTTATTACTGATTTTCTTTCAGGTTCTCCGAATTTCATTTTTGCTGGCATCCAGCCAGTGTACTTACTAGTCAGTAACTGAAATTAACCCAGACAGACAAATTCAATGGCTCTCTTTTCTCAGATTCTGTTTTCACACTGGGAGAGATGAAATTAAGAAGTTACTCAAATGTGCAGCCATCTCGGAAGTCCCGTTTGCACAGCTTCTTTTTACTTTGTTTACTAGGTTTCAGAATCTTTTTGAAGAATTCTGGAGTTTTGTGTGGTTTAAAGGAAACAGGATTTGTATCTTGTAAGTACTTTTTTTAAGTTAGATTTATTGGATGTGCACATTTTTATCTATTATCCAAAGATGGAGAAACTTTTCAGAGATGCAAGGAATCCTTCCTCAACTTGAAAAGGGCTCGGAGCTCTTTAGTAACCAAGTGTTTATTATGTTTAAGAGTCTTGAGATTCTGGATAAATATCTGCTTTGCAGATGAAGCAGAGTAAAGGTTTGACTGGTTGTTTGATGGGAGCATCTCAGATGTATAGAAATGGCTTCTCAATTTGTTTGTGAAAGTTCATTGTGAAAGGCTTTTGTAGAATAGTGTGCGTGAGATGTACCTTTAAGAAGCATTTCAAGGATAGCCCGTGCATATAAATAGCAAGCATATGCTAGTTTCAGTGCCATTTTGAGAGTGCAACCAGAGAGTGAGCATGTATGATTGTGATAGCTAGTTTGTTTATAAATGTATCTAAGTTAAAGTTATTAAGCCTCAATCCTGATGTGTTTGCACATACTAAAGCTGCTTGAACAGAACCCGCAGATGTTAATCTGTTTTATCCAGACCAGACGAGTGACATGTTGTCAAAACCAGGATTTCAGAGACTGCTTTTCAGAGCTATGAGATGTGGAGTTAACAGTGAAGGCAAACTAAGTGAACCAAGTAGAAAAACGGGCAAGAAAATGAACTAAAGGTAATGAAATCTTGCACAAAGGCTTTATTAAAAAGATAAAACAGATCACTATAATGGCACATAATGCATTATTAAGCAAGCAAGAGGCACAAAAAGTTTATTAATTAAATGAAATACTTTAAATTAAGATATTTGATAAAACAATTATCAGAAAAGCATACAAGGGGTTTGGGATTACCTTGGAATTACAAAACTAGCATGTTTAAAATAAAACAAGCATGTTTACTGTAAAATGAGCACAAGGGAAACATAATGGGAAGGAAAAAAGATTAAACAAGCAAAACAAATATAATAAAGGGCAAAAAGGGCACATTAAGCATAAATACAGCAAGGCGAGAGTTTTGCATTGATTGAAGCTATACAGGGCATAACTGGAGTTATTCAAAGTATCTCAAAGTGTGTAAAAATGCTTACAGTGTGTGTTTATTACTGCGCATTTATTCTGAAGAGTTTATTGTGTGCAAAGTGCAACTATTTCGTTAAGAGCAGTCAAAATATAGCCATTTGTGAAAAGTTTCTTGTGCTTGGTGTGTCTGTTTGCAGAGTGACGCCATTACACAGTGTTTCTTGAACAGTACAGACTCATGTAGCAAAGTACAGCCATTTTGAGAAAGTTTCAATGTGCTGTGTACTGTTTATTCATAAAGTGCAGTTAATTTGAAATTTTTTTACTCTTGAGCTTCATATGCCCAGTTTATTCGGGGTCTATATTAGAACATCGAAGTTTCAAAACTTCGAATGTTCTAATATCGACCCCTATTCAGTGAAAGCTGAAAATATTGAAGCAATAGAACACTGATTTTTTTCCTAGGGAAAGAATTTGGTTGACTGTTTCTGTTGCTTCGGTATTTTCAGTGCTGTGGTGGAAAGTTAAGGGTCGGGTTCAGTAAGTGTGCGATTGAGTGTGGATTAGGTTAGTTAGGGCTAGGGTGCAGGTTAGGTATGTGTGCGATTGTGTGGACGTGAGGGTTAGGGCGGGTTAGGTGAGTTAGTGTTAGGGCGCGGGTCAGGTAAGTGTGCGATTGTGTGGCTGTGAGGGTTAGGGCGCGGGTGAGGTGAGTGTGCGATAGTGACGGGCCTTAGGGTTATGGTTTGGGTTAAGGTAAGTGGATAATTAGTGGTGTGTGTATAGTTTAGTGTAGGGTTAGGTGTATGTGTGTGGCTTGCTGTTTGTTTGGTGTGCTTGTGTTGTGTGTATGTGTTCTGGAACAGCAAATTTTCTAGCTAGGAAAAAATTTGCTGTTTGTATGTTCGATGTTTTCAGCTTTCGCTGAATAGGGGTTGATATTAGAACATTCTAAGTTTTGAAACTTCGATGTTCTAATATAGACCCTTTATTCGCACAGTGTGGTTATTTTGAAATGTTTCTTACACTGATAAAAGGTGATTTCTTACAGTACAGTGATTTCAAGAGTATTCTTGTGCCCAGGAGACTTATTTCGCAACGTTCAATTATTCAGAGGCTTTTTGTGTTGTTGGGCACAGTTACAAGTACCGGCATAAATTTCTGACATATGTATATATGTGTGTTCGTGCATACTTGCAAAAGCCTTCACTGGTATGTGTTGATATGGCAGAGGCATTTTGCAGACCAGGTCCACTTGTATTTGAACAGAACGTTGCAGAGAATTGAAGAATATCTGAGCAAGATTACGATATTTTTATACAAGCAGCTTATTCTGACAAAGAATGGTTTTCATTTTGCTAAACTTAGCTGGGTCAGAGACCACTGAAAGAGAGCGTTTTTTTTTTTTGTGTATGCACCAGTAGAATATGAAGGAGAAAGGGAAAACCATCATATTGTTGTATAGGCTGAATCAAGGGAAGACCCTGAGTGTTTGAAATGCAAATACAGGGAAATGTGCAACCCCAGACAAATGTTACATTACAGAGGCATTTTTACACAAGAGATCAAAAGCCATGAGAAACTTTTCCAGCTTATATTACTGACCTGAGAAACAAAGCTAAAATGTGCAGGTTTGGTGATTTAAAAGATGAGTTAATAAAGGACAGGCTTGTGTGTGGTATTAATAGTGTTGCATTGAGAGAGATTTTGCTTTGTGACAGTGATTTAATGCTAAGCAAAGCTACTGAGATTTGTCAAATCCATAAAGTTAGAGAAAGTAGGGTTTCCACCTATTTTTTTTCTGGACTAACTGGAAATCAAATAGATTCTCTGGCAGTCTGGAAAGAGCTGTACAAACTCCAGTATTCTGAATCAAAAAAGAAGAGAGACTATTGGTGTTTGTTAAACTGGCTGATTTACTATGCTTTTTTTTTTTTTTTTACAGAAAAACATAGTAAATTGGCTGAAAGCAGGCATCAGAAATGGAAAAAAGAGGGGGTCCCCATCAGCTGATGTCATAGTGATGTCACAAAATGGGCAGAATGTGGATGGGAAGGGGCAGGAATGGGTTGGGTTATGGGTGATGCAAGGGGTATGGCCTTAGTCTGGTTTAACCACAACAAAAGGTGGCAACCCTAACAGAAAGGCACACAAGTATGCTTGCAAGTGATAAGAGCATGGTTTCAGCAGGCTCCAGAGGAAATGTAGACAGCATGCAACACATGGCTAGCAGAAGCACGCCTAAGCACATGGATACTGTAACCCCTGCGAGTGTGGCACGTAAAACCTGTAGTTTTTTCCATCAAGTTGTAAGACTAGTTCAGTGAAAAGGACATGCTCAGTGCAGAACAAGGGTGAGTCAGCCAAACCCAAATCAAGCTTTATTAACTGCTGCAATTGTGGTGCCAGTCATGCGTCTAAAAGAGAAAAGTGCTTAGTATTTGGTCAGTAATGCCACAACTGTAAAAAAAATGGAACCATTTTCAAAAGTTTTGCAAATTAAGTAAATCTCACACAGTTATACAGAAGGGTCACTCAAAAAAGCAAGTTGATCAGACAGAGAGCTGCAACCCTACTTTCCACGTAGATGGTGTATCAGTAATTGGTGAAAAGGTTGATGTAGTAAATTTACTGGCAAAGAACAAAGTGTTTTGTACTGTCCAGATCAATCATAAATCCACTGAGCTCAAAGTAGGCACTGGTTCAAAGTGTAATGTTATATCAGCAGACACATTTGCTAAGGTGAGAGCTGGTGAGCAACTTAATGTGGCCAGTTATGCGAAACTTTTTGCTTATGGAGGTGAAGAAATGCAAACCGAAGGCTCAGTAGTGCTTTCATGTTATTTGGCTAGGAATTGCTACAGCTTACTATTCTATGTAGTCAAAAGACCCGTGCAATCATTAATGGGTCTCAGAGATAGTTTGAGAATGAATCTGATGTCCTTTACCAAAGAAGTTAATCATATAAGCACGTCTCAGTTCCAATTTTACTGAAACTATTTTCTCAGAGTAGGCTGGTGTTTTCTATGACAAGTTAGGCAAACTTCCAGTTGTGTATTCTATGAAGTTAGACCCAGAGATCAGTCCAGTGGTCAGACCAGCAAGAAAAGTTCCAATAGCTATGCAGAATAAAGTCAAAGCTCAGCTTGATAAAATGGTGCAGCAAGGTGTAATTTGTCAAGTTACAGAACCTACTGAATGGGTGTTGTCCATGGTAGCAGATCACAAAAAGGCTCAGATGAAGTCAGAAAGTGCATTGACCCAAGAGATTTGAACAAAACATTAAAGAGACCCCATCATCCTATGTGTACAGTCGAGGAAGTCGCAGCCCTAATAACAAATTCCAATGTTTTTTTTCTGTCTTGGATGCAAAAAGTTCATTTTGGCAATTTGGCAAGTGATGCTTGATCTCAAATCTTCACTACTGACTAGTTTTAGTACCCATTTGGAATATATAGTTTCCTCAAGATGCCATTTGGAATAAATTCTGCAATTGAAGTCAATCAGCATGTAATGGAACAATTATTTTCAGGTTATCCTTGTGCCATAATTGTAGATGATTTATTGGTTGGATTCATTGGTGAAGCAGAGCATGACAGAAACTTTAGGAAATTTCTAGACAGAGCACATGAAGTGAACTTGAAGCTCAATCATCTGAAGTGCAAATTCAGATGACCAGAAGTTACATATGTAGGTCATTTATCTACTAGCAATGGGTTGTGACCAGTCCCATCAAAGCAAGCAGCCATTCTAGAGATGCCAGCACCAGATAATGTTTAAGCTCTACAACATTTTCTTGGTATGGTCATCTATCTTTATACCAGACTTCAGTGAGCTGACAAGCTCCTTAGAGAGCTGATGCACAAAAATGTTATATGGTCTTGGCTGGCACAGCACAAGAGAGCATTTGAAGACCTTAATCAGAAAACTGCCACCCCACCTACATTAAGATGCTATGATTTCAATAAACCAGTAACTCTTTCCTGTGATGCTTCAAAATTTGGTCTTGTTGCAGTTATTCTTCCAAGAAGGTAGACCAGTAGCCTTTGCATCTAGAACTCTTAGACAAACTGAAATGCAATATGCTCAAACTGAGAAAGAACTTTTGACAATAGTATCTGCATGTTCAGTGTTTTATGATTATATTTATGGTCGAGCTATTCAGATTGAAACTGATCACCAACCTCGTCACTATTTTAAAGAAGCCTATGCATTCAGCTCCAGCGAGATTACAAAGAACGATGTTCAGATTGCAAAAGTACAACTTCAAAATGGTCTATATAAAAGGCAAACTTCTTTATCTGGCTGATACCCTATCCAGATCACCCATAAATACAGCGGAACAGCTTAATGCAGAGAATTTTGACTTTGATATCATGGAAGTATATAATTTTTCTACCACAAGACTTGATGAGCTGAGAGATCATATAATGACTGACCCAGTTTTGCAAAAGCTCAACTACTTCATTAATGTTTGATGGCCGTCGAAGCAATCTAGTGTATTGCCTGATGTGCAAACTTATTTTCCTTACAGAAATGAGATATTGCTGGAAGATGGCATTATTTTCAAAGGTCCTAAAATTGTTGTTCCTGCTTCCTTACAATGTGAATACATTCAGATTTGTTGTTAAAGACTCATGGGATTTTCTAACCCGGATAAAACAGGAATATTACACACACAGTGTAATGGTTTTTCAACTTTTGATGTGGTTGATCTTTTTGGAATTGGGGTTGGAATTGTTTCAGGAAGCACTATTGGAATATAGTAACTTGAGTGCTACCATGATTAATTTTGTAGTACAAATGATGGAATGGGTATTAAAAAATATTTTTTTTATATTTGAAGAAGAATATTACAGGCAACTAAAGGGGGTTGCAATGGGGTCAAGTTGTGCCCCCATTTTTGCTAATTTAGTTTTTTTGTATGTGGGAGAAGAAACACATATTTGGCAATGAATTTTCCAAAGACTGGATACTATATACCCGTTATTTGGACGATGTATTCATTTTATGGAAGGTAGATCTTGAAAGAGTATTAAAATTTGAGAGTTTCATCAATAACATTTGTGAATATTTCCAATTTACACATACTCACAATCCACAAGTTATAGATTATTTGGACGTAAGGTTGACTAAAAATATCAACCATAACTGCTTTGAATCACCGGTCCATAGGAAACCAACATATTCTAATAGTTTTTTGAGGTTCGAGAGTCAACATCCATTATATATTAAGAGAAACCTTGTAAGAGGCCAGATGATTAGCGGGGCTAGAATGTGTTCAACGTTTGAAGGGTTAACAAAAGAACTGATGTTATTGACCCAAATGTATAGGAACAGGGGATTATCCTATGGAACTGGTGGAGAAATTTAAAGAAGAGATTACAATAGGATGGGGTAACAAATTTATTCCCCTATTAGGACAAAAACAAGTCTTTAAGGAAACACAAAGTAATCAGACCAATAGATATGCACATTCTATGGTTATAGAATTCAGTTCACTTGGTAGGGAGGTACAAAAGATTCTTACCAAGAATTGGGTGATTTTGGAAGGAAACGAAGAGTATACCCACTGGTTAGGCACAGGTCCACTCTTTACTAACAGAGTGGGGAAAGATATGAAATATTTATTAGAACACACAAAACAGTTAAGTATGGTTAAGTGTACTAACAAATGTGGCAGGTGTAACCAATGTTCACTGATTTCAGAAAGCAGTGAATACAAGGTAGGAGATACGACACCCACTATCAGGATGGTTGATGGCAATTGTCAAACAAGAGGGGTGGTTTATATTGCCATTTGTCAAAGTTGTTTAAATTTCTATGTGGGGAAAATGGAAAGATCCCTAAGGCAAAGAATTTAAGAGCACACATATGCCATGGAAACTAAGAACAAAAACAATGCCCTTTTTAAACACTCAGAAATATGTCCTAATTTTACCTGTTTCAAGTTTGGCATACCCGAGATAGTGAAAAGGAACATCAGAGGAGGTGATTGGGGGAACAAATTAGAAACTAGGGAATTACACTGGCAGTTGACATTAAATGCAATAGAATCCCCGGGTATTAATGATTATTTATCTATATGGCCAGTGTTAAAACAGAGAGCTAGGAAGTTGTAATTTAAAAGGTGAATTCTTGAAATAAAATTCAGGTTATCAGTCCATAAACACACTATTCTTCTGGGTAACAAATTTTACATGTATTGCAATCCTAACACAGTTCTTGAGTATGTGTACACACATTTTTATTTTCAGAGAACTGTATTTTTAAATGTTAATTGGCTATTAATTAAGTACACAAGTGTATATAAGTGCAAAGAGGAGGGAAACAGTTTGAGAAAGTCTGGTATGTTTACAGACGAAAGCGCTTACTTCACTGTTGGTTTTTGGAGATTTTTACCTTTGCTGTGGAATTTTAATGAATGGTGGAATAAACTTTACTGTGCTTAGACTACACCCTTGTACTTGGAATAATTTTATGGTGTTTTGATTCACCAAGGTGAGCGGGCTGTTACTTCCTGGGATTGTGTTTCTCAAGGTGAGCATTCAGCAGAGACAGTCCCAGTTGCTAGACCTAGTTCTAATTTCTATATCACACGATTTGGTTGTGTTTCCAGACCTACTGTGAAATACAAAGCAAACTGGAAATAATTGTCGATATGTATTTAGTTTTGTATAATTGCATGGCAAAGAATTATTTTGTATCAATCGCATGTCAAGTAATGTCGTCAGTAATGCATGACTCATTTCTCAAAGAGGGAGGATGTAGAATAGTGTGTGGTTTGTACCTTTAAGAAGCATTTCAAGGACAGCATGTGCATATAAATAGCAAGCATGTGCTAGCTTCAGTGCCATTTTGAGAGTCCAGCCAGAGTGTGAGCATGTAGGAGTGTGACAGCTAGTTTGTTTATAAGTTTATCTCAGTTAAAGTTGTTAAGCTTCAATCCTGATGTGTTTGTACATAAAGCTGCTTGAACAGAACCCACAGATGTTCATCTTAGGTTCATAGGTTCATAGGTTCATACTAGGCTATCTGCCCTAGGGCATTTACAAGCCTAGCCCATAGTTTTGTGGCTTACGCCACCCCTTTAGTATGGGGAACTATACCCATTATTTTGCTGTGCCTCTGTCGAGCAGTGACACTGAGGTAATCCCTGGGGTATATCTGCGATCTCCCATCCATTGGTCAAGATTTCTCTTGAACAAGGCCAGCGAGGTGCTCTGCCTCACATATACCGGGATTTTATTCCACAGCATAGGGAGTCTTTGGGTGATGAATCTATCCCTCCCATCTATTTTATCCTGACCAGACCAGCTTAGGCCTGAAGGCTGTTGGGGGTGTAGTAGTGTTAGGTCCTTGCAGGAATAATGTGACTGAATAGTGGCCACTTACTGAAGAGGGAATAGTAAGGTTAAAAATCTTGTTATGGATGTTTTGTCTAACAAGCAGTAGTTCCCTGACTTACAACTTGGTCTACTACTTTGTGTGACCAATTTAGTTAGACTATTAGCAATATGGAAACCAAAAATATCAGAATTTATTGGGCTGAGATAGTCTACATTAAAGTTGCCCAGTATAATCATCATTTAAATTTTTTAGTTTCAGGTTGTAGAATGTAGTTAATGAATCTGGTAAACTGGGTATGGTTAGCTTTGACTTGGAGAGAGATGTATAGCTGTTTGGGATAATGATCATTTAGAGAAAAAGTGTTTTGGCGCTGACAAGTTATGGGTATATTTTCCATGACCAGTAATAAAGTTCTACCTTCTAACCTGGTCCTGTGTCTAGCACTGAAAAGGTAAGTACAGCCTGTGACACCCGTGCACTGGCCCAGCAATCAAGGAGCTACAATCCTCACCACTAACACCAGTGAGGGGCATCCACATAGGGAAAGGATAACAAATACATACACAGTAAAGTACAATTTCCCTTAAGAGCACACAGAGATCACAGTCAGTCACACACACTTTGAGATACGAGTTATATACAAACACACAGACACTCCTGGGGAAGGCTGGCACAGGTTCTCCAGCTATGCCCCCTTCTGCCTAGATTACAAGGTAGTACCGACCTGCCACCACCTACTCCTATCAGCTACTAAAAGGCCCTTATGAAAGGTGTCCAATTATTACTATGCAATATTATTATCCAAATAGGTAGTGTAGCCCAGGGCTAAAGCTACTGGAGTGGCTTTGTACAGTTTTACAAAAGACATGCAAGTACTCTTAAGAGCTTAAATTATCTCTACGGAAAACAGCCACAATTGAAAGGTTTAAACATATTTAATAATAAATAATAAAAAGACAAGACAATACTTCTTACTACATAGTGCTAGTCAAGAGTTCACAGATCACAGGAAAATGCTTAAAATAATACAGTAGAATAGTTCTGACATCAAACCAGAAAATCACAGTCTAATCTTTCACCTTCCTAGCTATTTCTAAGAGAAACACAGTTCTAAAATCCTACTTACATCTAGAGCAAAGCAGTGCTGGTGATGTTGGACGTTCTCAAGACAAAATGCTCTGAGCTCTCTGATTCTCTCTCTTTAAATTGACAACACAGAGGTGCTTCACATGACATCAGTCTTCACACTTCTCTGGGGTTCCCAGGCTAACAGAAACTACATTTACATTCTTTACATCTAGTCAGAAACCAGAGCAATAAAGGACATTTATACATGCAAATTCTAGCCATTAACTTTGGTCTTAAAACAATAGGCAGGATGCTTCTCTATACAAACATATCTGCTCCGAATTTTGACATCAAAGACAGTCATAACATGCTTGACTTAGCTTTCTTACAGCAGAGTGCACTGTTGTTACATTTTTGCAGTTCAATATCCAATGCAGTCTTTTCACATTTAAGAGAACAAGCCTGTGTCTTACATTAATATTTACAAATGACAGAATTATCTATAGAAGTATTTCTGGCTAGGCTGGCAGCCTTCACCTATCTTCACACATCCCCCCACCCGAGAACTCAAGCTAGTTTTTCAAGTGACCCTTGAGAAACATTGCTTGCGAGAGTTAGGTCTATCTGAGTATACCTTACCCCATTCCCTGTCTTGAAAGCCCATCTGCGTTGTCATGCTTCATCTTAGCAACTTGCCATTTTGCTGGCTGGCTTTGTTTAACCATATTAGGGGGTTGTGATCTGTCACTACTATGAATTTTCTTCCATACAGATACGGCTGAAGTTTTTGCAGTGCCCACACTATGGCTAGACATTCCTTTTCTACAGCTGCATAGCATTCCTCCCTGGGTTGAAGCCTACAACTGAGATAAACCACTGGGTGCTATTCTCCCTCTGAAGAAATCTGGCTAAGTACAACCACCACTCCATGGTTTGAAGCATCCTCCTCCACAACAAATTATTTGCTGTAATCTGGACTGGCTAACACAGAGGGTCCTCCCAAAGTTTATTTAAGCTCCTGGAATGCCTGCTCACATGTCTGGGTCCACACTACCCTATCTGGCCTGTTCTTCCTTGTCAGGTCTGTGAGGGGAGCAGCTATGGTACTGGGGACAAATGTTCTATAGTACCCTGCTGTACCTAAGAATGCCCTCAACTGCTTTTTGGTAACAGCTGCAAGCCATGCCTGAATGGCTTTTACTTTGGCTGGTTCTGGCCTGATTTTACCACTCCCCACTCTATTTCCCAGGTAGAAGACCTCTGCCATACCCACCCAACATTTGCTCGGCTTAATGGTCAACCCTGTCCTCTATAGTCTGCCCAGCACCTCCCTGACATGGTGAAGGTGCTCTTGCCAGGAATGGCTGTAGATGGCAATATCATCTAGGTAAGCAAGGGCAATCCCTCTTCCTCCTGCTAGGATAAGATCTACCAGCCTCTGGAAAGTCGCTGGGGCATTTTTCATTCCAAAGGGTATCTTTGCAAACTCAAACAAGCCAAAAGGAGTCACAAAGGCTGAGTTCTCTCTAGCACTGGGAGTCAATGGCACCTGCCAGTAACTCTTGCTAAGATCAATAGTTGTAGCTGCTCTAGGGCCTCATCTGTCCTAGGCATAGGATAAGCATCTGACTCTGTGTGACTAATTTCCTGTAGTCCACACAGAACCTGGTGCTGTCATCATTTTTTGGTACCAAGACCACTGGGAAAGCCCAGGGACTGTTGGACTCTTGAATCATCCCTAGTTCCAACATTTCCTGTATCTCCTCCCTCAGAGTCTGTTTGACTCTCTCTCAGGAACCCTACAAGGGGCCAGCCTAATAGGCCTTTGGGGTCCTGCATCCACCTGGTGCTGCATTGGGTGGGTGCACCATGGTTTTCCAGTGAACATGTCACCAAACTCCTGTAACACTGCTCATATTTCTCGAATCTGGGTAGGAGATAGCTGCTGGGACATTGCTAGGACATTGCTACCCCTTCCACTGAGGTGTCAGTCCGAGCCTCACTAAGGAGATCAGTTACCAGATCTCCCTCAGCCTCTTCCTTCAATCCACTGCAAATGCTCAGCACAAGGGCCTCCCTATCATGGTATGGTTTTAACATGTTAACATGGTACACTTTGTGACCTTGCCTTCTGCCTAGTAGGTCCACCATGTAGTTAACATCACTTACCTTTCTTACCACCTTGTAGGGTCCCTCCCAAGCTGCTTGCAGCTTGTTGTGTCTGACAGGAATGAGAACCATCACCTGCTGCCCGACAGCATACTCTCTAGCTCGAGCATTCCTATCATACCACACCTTTTTCTATTGTTGGGCTTCTGCAGGTTCTCCTGGGCCAAGCCCATGAATTCCCCGAGGCTTGCCCGGAGGTTTAGGACATATGCCACAACAGACTCCTTGTGAGATTCACACTCACCTTCCAACTCATCTCGAATTATATCTAGAGGTCCCCTCACCCTATGCTCATACATCTCAAAGGGTGAAAACCCTGTGGCTTCCTGGGGAACCTCACTGTAAGCAAACAACAGATGGAGCAAATAGTTGTCCCATTCCCTCTTAAACTGGTCTGCAAATGCTCGTAGTATGGACTTGATTGTAGAGTTTAACCTCTCAACAAGACCATTAGTTTGGGGGATGGTACGGGGTGGTCTTCAGGTGCTTCACCCCACAGTACTTCCACAGACAAGCCAGCAGGTCTGACATGAAATTGGCACCTCTGTCAGTCAGTATTTCTTTTTGAGAAACCTACCTTGCTGAAAATCTCTACATTTGCCATCTTTTCTGCCTCAATGGATTACAGAGCCACTGGCTCAGGGTCTCGTGAAGCATAATCCACTACCACTAGGATATATGTTTTCTCTGTGGAACTTAGGGTACTCAAAGGCCCCATAATATCCATAGCTACCCTCTGAAATGGCTCCTCAATCACAGGCAAAGGCATCAAAGGAGCTCTAACCTTGTCTCCTGCCTTGCCTACCTTTTGGCACTGCTCACAGGTTCTGCAGTACCCTGTTACATCTCTGAAAATTCCAGGCCAATAGAAGTTCTGCATACTATGTCTCTTTGTACATTTTATGCCCATATGACCTGCAAAGGGAATATCATGGGCTATTATGGCTTGAAGTGCCAGATGGTAGGCTCTAGGCACTACCAACTGCTGTATGTTCTCACCTTCTAGCCCTCCCTCAGAGGTCCATTCTCTATACAGTAACCCTTTGTCCCAGTATACAGATTCCCCCTTCCCTTGAGAATCAGGTGCCTCACTAGCTACCTGCCTCAGATTTGCAATGTAGGGTCTGAGAGTTGAGCCTATCTCAACTCTCTTTCTAACCCTTCCCAGCTCCCCTTCCACAGGAAGTCTGCCATCCTCAGACAGTGATGCCTCACTGTCAGCCTGGGTACTACTACTCACCTCTACCTTTGCAGTCCCTCTGTCCAAGGAAACATCAGTACCCACAAGCAGCTGTGGCTTACTTTCAGTTTCACTGCTACAGAGTAGCTCCCTCCCTGAAGTAACCATCTCACCAGTCCTGGCTGTAAGTATGCAGTCTGTCTGGGTCTCCCCCAGGCTACCAGACCCACACGCTTGTCTCCTAGCCTGATTGGGTGTAACTGCATAAGCACATGGTACTGCCTCATCCAAATCCTTCATATCAGGACATCTACAGGATGGTAGTTCGGTACCCTTGTTGTCTCAAGACAACCTACTATTGGCATTTTGTCTTCCAAACTTACTGGCTCTCTCACCTTTTGTTTCCCACCTTGCCTCTGTGGATATTGGTATGCCACATGGCCCCACTGGTTGCATTCAAAACATTTAACCCTAGGTCCAGTACATGTACCTGGACTAGTGGCTTCTCCTGCTACTGGCAAATTCTGTTGGGGCAGTCTGTGCTGCCCACCATGGGTTCCTTTAGACCCATGAGGAGTACTGGGGGGTCCCTTTCCTGTGCAGGGATGCCCTGCTTGCTAGGTATAGGTCTCCCTTCTTCCCCAACTCATCTAAAGTAGCACATTGTCTATCAGCTAACCAGATCCTCATGTCCTCAGACAAAATGCTAAGGGATTGTTCCCTCACCAAAAGATCTGCCAGCCCTTAAAAAGTGGTGACCTGACATCCATTCACCCATTCAGTTCAGCAACATAGTCACACACACTTTTATCTGCCTTGCATCTATGCTTACAAAACCTTTTCCTATACTTTTCAGGTGTTACCTTAAAACTTTCTAACAAGTGATTTTTAACAGCAGTATAATCACAATATTCACAATCAGCAAGTTTAGACAACACAGTTACAGCTTTACCATGGAGTAAGGGGGTCAGGAACAGTACCCAGAGCCTTTGGTCAAAATCACTCTGTTTACATACCCTCTCAAACATATGAATGAAACTATCAAACGTATCCCCTCTTTAAACTGCGGAAGAGATTTACTGACTTGTTGTCCTTCTGGGGTCCAGTTACTCCCTTCCCTATTACCTCCATGACTCTGGCAAAGAGTCAGCATCTCCCTCTCATGCTGCCTCTGCTTCTCCTTTTCCTCAGCTTCCAGTCATAGCAGTTTCTCATTCTCCTCAGCCTGCAGACATCTCAGTCTCTCAGCTGCTTCTATTTTCAAACGCCTGGCCTTCAACTCAAGTCTCTTTAGCTCCAGATGGATTTTTAAGTCCACTGCAGAAAGGTTGAGCTGTCCATTCTCTGAGGGTGGTACATTTCCACTGTCAGTCTGATCATCCTCCTGGTTGCGGTTTTCTGATGCAGCTGTGACCAAAGCTGCAATCTTGTCTGCCTTAGTCAGGTTTCCATGCACCAGTCCCCTAGCCTGGCACATCTCAGCCAGCTGGCACCTTGTCAGCTTTCCATACTTCTCTGCTGGCATGCTGCGTGCTCTCCCTGACTAAGCTAACAAAATAAATAAAACAATTGTGATATGAACTCTGAGTATTCATTGCGTGGCTGACAAGAGTACAAAACACCTTCAGTGATCACTGTATGCAAGCTACAGGAATTCGCTCTACTCACACCACTACAAGCCAATTAGTATTTGCCAACCAATTAATATGTGGTGTGGATATCCCACCACTGCCAAACAATTAATATGTGATGCCTGTGCCCTGGCCCAGCAATCAAAGTGCCTCAATCCTCACCACTAACAGCAGTGAGGGACATCCATATAGGGAAAGGATAACAAATAAACACACAGTAAAGTACAATTTCACTTAGGAGCACACAGAGATCACAGTCAGTCTGGGGATAGTTTCTCCCTTTCTCTCCAGATCCCCAATAAGACTCCCCACTGGCACAGCTACAGGGTTAAGATTCCAGCAGAGTACGCAAGCCAAAACCTCCAGTACCCTCTCTGTCCGACCAGTGCTTCGTGTCCCTGCCCAAGTAGCCTGACACACACACAAACACACACACACTTTGAGATATGATTTATATACAAATATACAGACACTCCTGGGGAAGGCTGGCACAGGTTCTCCAGCTATGCCCCCTTCTGTCCAGATTATAAGGTAGTACCAACCTGCCACCACCTACTCCTATCAGCTACTAAAAGGCCCTTATGAAGGGGTGTCCAATTATTACTGTGCAATATTATTATCCAAATAGGTAGTGTACCCAGGGCTAAAGCTATTGGAGTGGCTTTGTACAGTTTTACGAAAGACATGCAAGTACTCTTAAGAGCTTAAATTATCTCTACACAAAACAGCCATAGTTGAAAGGTTTAAAAATATTTAATAATAAAAACACAGGACAATACTTCTTTCTATACAGTGCTAGTCAATAGTTCACAGATCACAGGAAAATGCTTAAAATAATGCAGTAGAATAGTTCTGACATCAACACAGAAAAACACAGTCTAATCTTTCTATTTCCTAGTTATTTCCAACAGAAACACAGTTCTAAAATCCTACTTACATCTAGAGCAAAGCAGTGCTGGTGATGTTGGAGTTTCTCAAGAAAAAAATGCTCCGAGCTCTCTGATTCTCTCTTTATATTGCTAACACAGAGCTGCTTCACATAACCTAATTTCCATGCTTCTCTGGTGTTCCCAGGCTAACAGAAACTACATTTATATTCTTTACACCTGGTCAGAAACCAGAGCAATAAAAGGACATTTATACAAGCAAATTCTAGCCATTAAATCTGGTTTTAAAACAATAGGCAGGATGTCTCCCTCTAGACATATCGGCTCCGAATTTTGACATCAAAGACAGTCATAAAATGCTTGACTTGCTTTCTTACAGTAGACTGCACAGTTGTTACATTTTTGCAGTTCAATGTCCAATGCAGTCTTTTCACATTTAACAGAGCAAGCCTGTGGCTTACATTAATATTTACAAATGACAGAATTATCTACAGAATTCTATCTGGCTACGCCGGCAGCCTTCACCTATCTTCACACAGCCCTTGAGGTTGAGTGTAAAATGTGAAGTGCCACATTTTAGGTAGCATTGAGTGACAGCAAGTAAATATGGTTTATGAGTTGTGAAAAAAGAGTGGATTTGTTGTTCAGAATACTAACAGCATTATTTAGACCCAACTTGAGTTGGGAGTTAAGTAGTTTATGGCACATATTTCAAAGTGTCTTGATTTGTCTTTAGATAGCTTCATTAGACAGAAATGTGGCTTGTAGATGTGATGTGAATGGAAAGTCTTAGCAATGTAGTGATTCTACAGGGCTGAGTATGCCTAAAGGAGAGATTACTCTTGGAAGATGGGCAATATAGTTGTAGTGTGGGGGGGGGGGGTTAATGAAGTAGGAGGTAGAGGAGGGGAGTTTGTGAGGTGTGAAGGGTGTTGATGTGATAGAGGAAGGCTGGGTAGTTTTGAGAAATGAACTGCTTGTATGGTAGCAGTGTTCAGTTGGAGGGCAAGGAAGTAGCACAGTGAGTGGAAATATAAATGCTAGGAGATATAATCTAATTGTAAAAGGGTGGGCTGAATAGTCAATGGGTTTAAGGGATGTGAAGAAAAAGCGGACTGGTGAGGGGACTTGCACAGAGTGGGTGGTGGCTAACATGGCTGTTGCTGGTAGGAGAGCAGAATACTGGTAGAAATAATTGGGAGGTAATTAGACTGTGAACAAATTCACAGAGACAGAACCAGTCTGTGAATTAGGAAAAGAGAATATTCCTTGAACATTGCAGAGACTTCACCATGTTTGCTCTCAGACACATCTGGTAATACATACAGAAGCTGTGTGAGAGATTTTTGTTGTAGCTGCTGTAGTGACTGAAGCCAGTTAAGAATCCTTACTTTTACCTGTGGTGACAGAATACAAGACATTTGACAGATTTGTTTATAGCTACAAGTCTTAGACAGACATTCTACTCATGAAAGGTATCTGCCTCATTCAGCAATAAACTGTTTAGATAGTGTTGAAACATTTTTCCCATGGAAACAATAGTGCATTTGAATTTGCACTGCTTTCATTAAAACCTGGTAGTCTGCCCTGACCTTACTGTGGATGTTTGTTGTTATTATGTCTAAGAAGTAATAGTTCCCTGACTTGCAGCTTGATCTAGTGCTTTGGTTGAAACTGAAAACTAGTTTCTACTGTTGGTAAATGTAGCAAAAGATGCTTTAATTTTAATGTTTTCAGAATTTATACTACTGAACCTAATGTCTGCCTGTAATAACATTACTACTTGCTCAGGTAGTTCTTAACATAAAATAAGAGAGTTTGCTATCCTGATTATTAAATGGTTAACTAAACTGGTAAAGATTCTCCCATGGATTTCAAATTAATGCTGCCTGTTAACGCTGAAGAGTTGAATATGGACGTTTTTCAGTTACTAAACCGTAGTGGCGGCTGGTGACTTCAAATCAAAGGGGGGCTGCAGGAGACAGATGAATGGGTTGGGCCAATGGGAAGGGGTGTGACAACTAGAAAGGGATGGAGCTATGCTCAAAAACACAAAAAACGGGACTTTAATTAAATACGCTACCCTGGGTGCCAAACCGTCATTATAAGAGTCCAATCAAGACAAAATGAACTGTAGGAGAAAAAAATATTTCATTGCATTGGCTACATGACAGCTTACTTAATATCTAGATGGAAACAAAAAGGTTGTGAGGCATGAAAAAAACAAATTACTTTTTATATACATTACTGGAATGCCAGTCAAAATCAAGTATAAAAAAACAAGCAGCACTCAACTCAAACCACTTTTCCTTGCACTGCAGTTCTAATTATAATTTATATTCGGCTTTAAAAAATTACCAAGTAACATGCTGAGAATAGCAATCTCTGTGATACCCCCACTAGTAAAAATGTTTCTTATCCAAAAAAGACCTGCTGCCTGACAACAGCTATCTACTAGGATCATGTTTCCCCATGAAACAAGTAAAAAATGAACAGCAAACAAGAAACAAGGTCAAGATAAACTGCTTAAAGGATTACTGCACAGGTTATGGACCACATATGACAGCTTGACATTCTGTTTAGTATACTGGTAAAGCCTGCAAAGATGACTGCAAGTCTCCAACAAATGTAGTGAGCTTCTGAAAATACTGTAATCCTGTCATTTATTACAAATACTGTAATATGCATTTCAATACCCAAGGCTTATACGTTATCTAATTATGTAAATATTCTCTGCATGGCAACAACAAAAAGGCTTTCAATGTTGGTAATTATTTAACAGTATGCTTATTAAAGCTTACTTGTATCTTACAATCTCAGACAAGCTTACCTGATGGTCATTAAAGTATTGCTACATAAACACAGAGCAACAGGCATTTTCTGAATAATAATAAGCATAAATCAACAGCATATAAATATGACAGAAAACCAGAACATTATGCAAAATCAAGGACAGATGAAAAACCACTATAGTACTTGTGTCTACCTTGGATGGGGGATACTCTGCCCACTTACACTGCATAACTGCTCCTTGCCTTGTTTAAACACATCCAGAGTCACTACATGTGGGAGTGGGTTGCAACAAGCATGTCACAATTTGAAATGTCTCTGGGTGATGGCCCTGACATTTGCCATATCTCTCAACCTTAAAGCAAGAAATCTGAACAAACCATAAATAGAAGTGGGACAAAGACCAAAAAAAAAGGACAGTTTTTAAATATTGCTCTTATAAACATAGAAAGATAACAGAATAATAGGTTTTGCATTAGTATGAATTTTCTGAAGAGTATGAAATTTGAAACTCAAATGTCTGTCATTATTTTCTAACTTCAATCTTTAATGATTTGCCACTAATTTGCCAGAAAACCATAATTTTATGAAAGACCAAAAAATGTGATGCAAAAATATAAAATAGCCACACAATACAGCTGAGAACCTGTCAAAGAAGGGACACTTTTTAATATTAGTACTGTTAAGTTGAGCATCTGACAAAATAAGAAAATCTACATGCATTTCTGAAATAAAAGTAATCTATACCTATGATCATTACAATTATTTCTTACTTGTAAACTGTACATATTTTCTCCCAAAATTGCCATTTTGTGGAGGGATTATTAGAGGGAGAGCAACATTTTGAGCCAAAGTCAGGGACAGTTGAGAGGTTTGGATATACCTAATTCTATAAAGTGATTTATTTGTGCGTACTTCCCAACCCCTCAACACAGGAAATCTGGACAAGGCCAAATATATTGGGGGAACGTACAGACAGTATTAAAAATTGCTGTTGTATAAACTTAGTTGATAGAATAACAGGTCTTGCTTTAGCATGCATTTTTCTGAAGGGTATGAAGTCTGAAACTCGAGGTCTGTCATTATTTTGTGACTTCTTTCCTAAGTGATTTGCCAGGAAACTGCAAATTTTATGAGAAGCAAACCAAAACTAAGAAGCAAAAATCTATTCATTCTGTGAAAATCTGGACAATTCAGAGTTATAGTTCAGCTGGGGCTGTCTGAGTTTGGTCAAATGGGGTGTCCCCTCCTGCAGCCATTCCAATGTCCCATTACTTGGCTGTTTCACCCCATTTACCATAAACACTGTAAATTAGGGTTGCCACCTTTTCAAATGCCCAAAGTGGGACATTTTTTGTAGAAATGTGAGATTTTGCAGGACAAAACATACCTGCAGCTAGTGCAAGGGACAGAACTTCACTTTTTTTGCCAAAAGAAAAGTTTATTTTTGTAGCATTTGCATTGCTTATGCTTTTTCATATATTTGTTTTTCTGATACAAAATAACCATTTTATGTAACTATTAAAGAAAACTTAAGAAATATATGTTGTCTTAAAATCTCAGGACAATTGCCATTTTTTAGTTTTTTTCGCAGGACACAACTGTCAAAAGTGGGACTGTCCCTCGCAAAGAGGGAGAGGTGGTAACCCTAACTGTAATGTGCATACTGCTTTACTTCTTCGATGATTTGGATTTCATTTAAAAGTTTTATTTTACATTTTACAGCACAAACACTAATAGACATCTGCTAAACAAAGCAATGCAGTCTCACAATGAAAATAGACTTGGCATTAAAACATCTCTGCCGTTGAAAGTCACATTCATTGAAACAGCATTGAAACTCACATTCAAAGAAAATATGTCTGGCCAGTGGCAGATAAAGATTAACTCTGGGCTGTTTTCACATCATAGGCCTCTTGCACACGAAACATATAAGTGTTCTTTGATACACCTTCCAGATTTTATTAAATTATATTCCTTGTATAATACAGTACAGTTGTTAGAGGGCATTTTAAATTTACTGTTAAGAACATTTTTCCAGTAAAGTAAACAATGAAAAAATGCATGCAGCAAACATAGCAAAACTGCCCAATTCAGAACATTTCCATCATAAAAGTCTACTCAAACTTCTACAATCCACCAGTATCAGTAAATATGTGCAATCTCTGCAGAAGTAAAAGTAATTTAAATACTTCCACATTAATGAGATCTGTAACTAATGGAGACGTTGCTTCTAGCAAAAAAAATTATATTTCATTGTTTCATCTACAAATAAAGTGGCTGTTAAATGATAAGCTAGCAATATTGCAATAGAGAATAGATGGCAAACTGATAACAGGTTCATAATTACTAGGTATCTCTGTCAAAGAGGACATTCTCAGGAGTGCAGCGTCCACCCCCTTTAATAGTACAACACAGTACAGTATTAGCAATTCATCTACATACTGTGGGAGTAGAACCCACAGCCTTCTGCACTGAAAGCAAGTACACTACCTGTTGTGCTATTAACAATGCAAGCCTGTACTGCATAAGCAGCACTAAACTTATCTTCCCCTGAAGCTCTTAGCTCCTTGTAAAATCCACTTGACACTCAACTGTATCTCTCAACTTTGCAGCACATGAGCACAAGAAATCTGGAAAAAGCCAAAATGTATTGGGGGGGGGCAAAAGCCCAAAAATCAGGGACACATTTTAAACATTGCTTGTATAACCCTGGAAAGTTGCTAAAACAAAATGCTGTGCTACCACCATGCATTTCACTGCCAAGTCTTGAACCCAAGATCCTCTGCACTACAGTCAGAGCAACATACAACTATGCCAAATCAGCTGTTTCATGAAAGACAGAAAGACTGAAACTTAAATGGCTATCATTTAGTGAATCCAGTTCTCATCACAGCTCTCAACCTCTTAGCACAAACAAACCTGCACAAAGCCAATAATGGGGAATACAGCCCCAACAATAGTGACAAATTTCATATATTGCTTGTATAAACTTAGAAAATTGCTAGAATAAAATGTTATGTGTTACCATGTACTTCCTGAAGAATATGAAGTCTGAAAATCTAATGTCTGAAAATCCAGAAAAACACTGATTTTATGAGGAACAAAACAAAACTATGAAACAAAAATCTGAATGCTTTTCAAAAATGGTGGTGGGTAGGGAATTCAGGTTCTTCCTACCTGTATCCATGGTTGAGAGTTTGAACCTGGGTTTCTCTGTAGCCACCAGTTATAGTTAACTGGGGCATTTACACACACACACACACACACACACACACACACACACACACACCTGAAAGAAAGTACTAAGCAGACATTTCTCTTCAACATTAGTCTGTCTGCAGCCATAACTCCTCAGTAAGCAGCCATTCAGCTACAGCTTTCCTTTTCTGGCTGAGCATGCATGCGTGTGTTTCGGAATGCCGATGCTGACGCCAGACCTTGCAGTCAGATCCCCTTCTAGTTGGGGCATCTGTAAGACTGCTGCCTTCTTCTGAATCTGGACTGGTGAAAGAGCAGTCTGGATTTGAGTTTCTACTCACACATGCGTGATTTTTTTTTTTGGTTTTGGTTTTCAGCTGCGGGGGGGGGCTGCAGTCCAATAGGACGAGCCGCCACTGCTAAACCATGGTTTCTTGTTTGCTATCTCTGCTATTATCTTAGAGTTTGGATTTCTTATCAAAGTTGTTAAAACATTTAGACTTCATCCATGTATAATACTTATTAGTACACTGAGCACAGCAATTAGGCTCTGAATTCGAGAACAAAACAGCTTTCTTAAGCACCTTTCTGAAATAAGAAATGAATCTATATAAAAAGAGATAGACATAGATAGATGTATGTATAAATGACCATATTTTCCGTGCCCACTAGTAGAGAAACAGCATAGCAAGCCAAAGACCATAAATCAAATCTCCCTAAGCACACAATGGCCCAGTCCATATCAGTATATATTCAATTTTTAAAAACATTCTTAAAAAAAAAAAAAACAGCTTTAAAACTGTAATACACTTCACTGTCAAGCAAACTCACACACATACTAAAAGTGTTTAAGAGTGAAATGTTTGTTTATAAAGCTGATCATTTATCTGATGAATGCAGCTTCTGGATGCTTTAAGTGTTTTATGGCATTCAAAATTGTAAATCACTTCATACTCTCACGCTTCTTTTTCTGCAACTAGTAGCAGTAGTAGTAGTAGTAGTAGTACACCAGGACAGCTAAAGTTCTATGTAGTACAAAGAGCTGTAATCAGGTCTTCCCAATCATAACTCAATTGTTACGTTCTTAACATGGATTGCAAAATTTCACCAGCCGAAATTCACTTCATTTGTGTCTCGAGGTGAATTTCTTGACATCTATATCTCAAACACACAATCTGGTTAGGATTGGAAACTCAGTCTTAATCCTGCGTATAATTAAGGATTAAATAATACTTCATACATTACTGTGGGTTCCATTCCCACTCCAGATGCTGAAACTGTAGTGCAGCATTGGAGGTGCTACACTCCTGTGTGTGTTGCCCTTCAAATGAGATGTTAAACTGACACCTCATCTGCTTGGGTTGGTGGTAGCTCAGGTGGGTGCAAAAGATCCAATGACATGTATTATAAAGAGTAAGGGAAGTTTCCTGGTGTCTTTCCCAAATTTCCCCCAGTAGTCAAAATACCACCTCAAATCTCCCTCTGAAAAGAAGTCACTAGCCTAGTGAGACTAACTTTGTGAACAAAAGATAAATAAAAATATAAATATATAAAATACTTCATACTTCTCGTGTGTGTGTGTGTGTGTGTGTGTGTTTAGACCGTTCTGAATATATAAACATTTTTTTCTATTTTGTATTCTAAATAATTCTGTTTATGCCATACCTTTTTGCTTACTGTGGCAAGCTAAAATCCATGTTTATTTTTTATCTGAATGCTTTCTCAGAAAGGGTAACATAGTAAAGAATGAAAAGCGACTATGATAGGCAATAAAAAAGATGATTTTATTGTAAAACCTATTGAAAACCTATCACAGGCAGATGTAATGAATATACTAAAGCACTTCCTGCACTGATAGTCACATTTTTAAGTTCTTGTTACATTCATTACTCATATTGTTTGTAACATATTACTGTTATTTTATCATATTACATAACTTGCACTTTATTGTTAAAACACTTCTTTTTCTTTTCAGTATAACAAACATCACAAGTAAGAAAGGAAGCAGGAAAAGCTACTATAGTTCTGTGGAACTTCAAGATTAGCTCATACATGCACTTACAAACTTTTGCAACTCATATTTCTGATATAAATGACAAATGTGTAAAATATAATCCGTGCTAGTTATGTTAGAAAGAAGTTGCCTTTATAAAAATAAAAATTATCATCTGTAACTATCTCATGTACACTCATTTATTACATCTTTCCCAGTTTCAGTCGGAATGTGTGTGTCATTGTAAGTCATTGCCTTTCATTTGACTTAATTCTTGGACACACAGTAATCTCTGTTATGACTCGTGGAATACCTGTACTTGGTAAGTGTAGGTCATTAAGTACTTAGTACTGTTATTAGTAGAATCATATATGAAGTTTAATAAAATGCATGACAAATACTTCTTGGTTCTGATTTGCTTATCTGTGGGTGGCAAAAGTGATTACTACAGAAACACAGTTTCTTTACCTGTTTTGTGTTTTTCTTTTCATTTAGGCTAGTTGCATTTTATTGTTTATCTAAACTGTTGTCATATTATGTAAAGCTAAAGGCCATATGTATTTTTAACATATTTGACTGATCTTGCTCAGTTATTTCATTGTTATTGCTCTGTATTTGCACTACTGGTATTGCATTATTTTTAATCCTTAATTTTAAGAAGCTGTATTATCAGCTAACATATTTCACTATTTACTGTGAAACCGTCTCTTCTCCCTTTTATTAGCATCATCATTAGAAACAGGAAGCAAGAATATGTTTCTAGAACAGATACTTTATACTTAAATATTCTACATCTTATTTTTCATTAACAAGCAATAGCAAATGGCAAAATGAATTTAGGCTATGTATAAAACAAGCTCATTACACAAGGCAGGACCTTAAAGTAGGCAGATGCTGTCTGCTTAACTGATTGGTCATTGTAACTTACCTCAAGCTTCAATTTACACACTGTCACTATAATTGTTACTGCATGCAGTGAGTGATTTTTTTATTTTATTTTTTATTAAAGTTAACTAATGGCAAATTGTTTTTGACTTTATGTTTTATGTAGAACAGTTATGTTTTTAAAAATTCTGGAGTATTTAATACTTCTTGTGTGTGTAGACAATGATGAATACTTTTTCTGTATATTTTTCTCGTTTGTAACTGCTGACCATCTGCACTCCTCCCATAGATCTCTAGTCCTTTCATTCTTGAGTGCAGGGGGGCCTACAAATTTGAAACAAAGCTAACCACAGTGGGAAATTAGCCAGGCAGCCAAGGAGGAGTTTATGCCCCTCTACCCTCGCTCGGTTTTCTGCCTGCTGCTAAAGGTACAGCAACCTCATCCGAACAGAAATAGGGTCCAACTTCACACCCTGGACCAGGGCCATCCATGCTCCAAGACAGACTTTAATTACCCTCAGGATGGGGAACTACTTAGCATTCTTAACCCTCAGTGACAGACACACATCATGCTGGGTGAGGACCAGGCGTGTTTCTAATTATTTGCTAGCCATACCCTAGATGGTAGACATCAGAACCTCATCACAACGGAGGATCCTTTGCTTTCCATGTGGCATGTATGTGCACCCACCCATTCACACCCCATAAAGCCTACTTTCACTGGCTTGAGATTGCCAAGTCCATCTCCCCCAGTTCACAGTCTTACTAATGTGCAAGCCTTCACTGGCATGGCAGAAGCTGGTAAATTGGGAGCCACCTTCCCCAGCATGGTCAAGCTAGCATACTCCACTCACTCCCATCATAACACACCTAGCTCTTCCAGCAACTGAACCACTAAATGAATTCTGGTAATCTAGCTCTTAATTATGTCTTTATTCCTCTGTGCCATGAAGATGGCCTGACTCTGATGAATATGGGAACATTGTTTTACATTTTCTTGCATGCATACATACACAAACCTAAGAAATTTACAAACAGGGTGCTTAGCAATGCAATTATTACTGAAGATTTTAAGACATTTATTGACCCTCATACTATTGTCTGTCTGCAACCATCATTTGATATTCAACATATTAACAGTTTGTCTTAGCAAACTGCCAGCTGTAATTTTAACACCACATTTTTGGTTACAATTGTACAGTTTGCTTTAATCTTATTTCATTATAACTATTCTTTTAATTTTTCCTATTGCATTCATTTGTAAACCATATAAGTGAACTGGTTTATTGTAGACCCTTTTCATCCATAAAGACAAGAGTAAATGCAATTTACATTGAAACTTGAACCTGTACTGTGGAGCTGTGAGGCAGAAACCTTAGCTGATAAACCACCATGCTATCTAGCAATCCATTCTGACATTCTTGTATTGAGTGGGGGAAGTGGAACATGGTTTCTGGATATAAGCCAGATAAGTGCCCATTCACAAATTCACATAATTTATTGGAGCTTAAAGGATTCTGTTTAGGGCTGGTTTGTAGAGTTACACCGAAGGATATAGATTTTAAATGAGATGCCTGCATATATTTTGCTGTGTCAAATGTGATGAATCAGGGTATCACTTTGGCCAGGTTAAAGAAGGGGACCATCTCAGATAATTCATTAGCTGCAATAAAACTGAACACAGGGGCTGGGATGTGTACTTACTGAAGAGGGAATATTTGGGAAAAATAATCAGCTTTCAGTAGGGAATATTGCTTCAACATGGCGACACAGATTTGATTTGCAATAGCGAGGATGTATCAGAAGGATAAAACCTGGAGGCTAAACAATGCTCTTTTACTTTGTATTCCAGCACAAGAAGTTCTTGAAAACAACACATTGCAGTCCTAGACTGATATTGAGGTGTTATTGATTAATCCTGTATTAGACTGGTTAATTCTGAAAGGTTTCCTCAAAGTACTAAAATGCATAAGGTTATCCAATATGAGAAAGAAAATAGAACAGGACAATTAAAAATCATGAAGCAGCTAGATCAAATTTCTTCATTAAACTCTTTAGCAGAAGTAGATACAAGAAAAGAAGGGTTGGTATAATGGTTAAGGTGTTTAACTTACAGTCACAATGTACAGAATTTGATTCTAACCCTCGAGGGAATCTGGCTAGGTTTAAAATGGCCCACAAGGGCAAGTAGTCTAGTACCCACCTACTGGAAAGATTTAAAGTTAACACTATACCATGTATGATAACCACCTTTAATATATGTTTTCCTTTTTCAGATGAAATCTTTAACCATTTCTTTCTCAGCTACTTGCTTCCAACCTTTGCTGTGTGTATGTGAGAAAAACATGTACCTGTGTGTACATATCGTTAAACAAATCTCAGATTTATGATAACTCACTGTAATAATTTCACTGTCTTTACACTTGTTTTTGTACATTTGGAGCTTTTCTCCCCAGGCCTCCATTGAAAATGGACCTGTATCCAGTCAGACTTTCCTGGTTAACAAATGTAAACTAAATAAATAAATTAATAAGCATATGCCTCAGAATATATACACACATGAAAGCCTAACATTAGCAGAGTTTATCTTGTCGGTGAAACCAAGGACTTCTCCAGAATTCCTCACTGGGCACACAACTGTAACTGATAAATGGAAAACTGCAAATGGTCCAGCAAAATTGTGTGGCTAATTAAATATCAAATGTGGAATTTATGAGGGGCTATAGCTCTGACTGTTATACAAAGGTACTAGCACATATATTCTGTACATTTGTAGCAGCTCGTATTGGATGGATGGTGGTTTTCTTTGAGATGGAAAAAGCATTTTATACGACTAAACTGGATTTTTTTTCATTTATCTTACTTAGAAGAAAGCTTCTAAGAAAGGTACTTCTCAAATATCTCAAGCTGTTAGATTTCATCATTTAGGTATGATTCAAAATCACTGGGATAAAATGTAGAAATATTTCCCGTAAAATGCATCTTACTAAAGGAATCAACAGACAGGGATGTCTTCTATCCCTGTATCATTCTGGTTTACCAGTAGAACCTCTCAGGAGAAGGTGAAAAGTTGCCAGGAAGTTACAGATGTTCCATTAGGCAGCCCTGTATGAAAGGTCAAGCATCTGCAGATTATCTGCAGTTACCCCCTATTGCTCTGTAGCTGATCCAGAAGTAGAGCTGTGTGTCCACTATAAACTACAAGTTGTGCAGTCTACCTTTTACTCTGCACATACTGCTTTCAGCAGCAGAATGTGCAGAATCTATGTATTTTGGGGTCATCTGCACCAAGTGAACCAAACAAAGTAACAGTCCAGGTTGGAGCCAAACCACACAGGAACTTTGATGAACCAGTTTTACTGTAATTTGCTTAAGCACTTTTGTCAGGATAAAGCAAAACCCTTCTTCAGAAACACCTTTTTATTAAGCATAGCACATTAAATACCTTAGATTTCCCTCCCTAAATGACACATGACCTACAGCAACCAATAAAACAGTTGTTCCAATAAGAACAAACTCAAATGACATTCTCTAAAAGTTACATTAACTTATAAAATACAAGTTTAACTTACATTTAGTAATGGCATGGATAGGGGAGGGTTGAAAACACTGCTCCTTCTAAGAACATTGCTATCATGCTCAAAATCTTTGTCTTTAAACAATAACTTGCAATTCACCTTTCGCAAAAAATGTTTTACATCTAAAATAAAATCCGCAATTTTAGCTTTAACTGTAGGAATATAGTTAAAACTTTTACTTAATAATTCTACAATTTTGTTGTCAAATGACTTATCAGTGTAATTATACAAATGAAAGTCACCTTGTTGGTTTGTCATGATGTATAAACCATCACCCTCAAAATCACCCAGTTCCAATAACAGAGACCCCAGAGCATTTATCGGTTCCAATTTGAATTGGTGTTCCTCCACTGTTGGTGTTGAAACGCCCCTTTCATATTCCCTGGCATATTCATCGGATGCTGTCTGTTAATCCAATGGTTCTTGATCCTCCCTGAATGCCTCGAAAGTTCCTGCCCTAACGGGGAAGAACCATGGTGACTGACGGCTGCTTCTTCCTGAAGTTCATTGCTTGAAAAATAATCATTGGGCGGAACCGCATGGATTGGTGGCTTAGGATAGGCTAAACCCTTGGAATAGTCAATGTGGTCCCTTTCAAATTATTTCTCCTTCCTTTTTTGTACGTCTCCAATGATTTTGTCCGCATATAAAAAAATACTGACAAAATTGTCCTTCTGTTGCTCAAATAACAGATCAGACATAATAATCTTCTCCAAATCAATAGCTTCTTTTGTAAGCTCACCAACTGTCCTCTGGTTGTGTCTGATCAGGACTTCAAGCAGTTCACAACCCTGAAGATCAAATAAATCAATTAAATCTAAATGTAATGGAGAATTGTTTATGAAACCATTCGGAAACTTCCAAGATGGAAGGCCCTTGGATACCCTCTGCACTTCAACACTTTCTTTAAGGTAACAATTCTCCACCTGTAGTTTTCTGATTTTCAGCAATATGTCTCTCAAAAGCTTAATGTTTTCACTAATATCCATTCCCTAGGAACACTATAATGATATGACAAGTTTTGTTTAAACCTCATTGAGCAATTTATGCTTGGCTCCCCTTCATGTGATCTGAAAACCTCCGGGGTTGCCACAAATTCATTAACTGATGAACTACATAGATTTACGTTACCATTTTGTCCAGGAGGGATAGATATGGCTTGAGAAACAGTATCATTCTTGTAACCAATACAAGCTGCCATAACAGAAACTTGTTTAGTGAGTTGTTGCACAAGTTGCAACTCCAGAATTGACTGAAGACATTTCCAACAAACAAGCGAACCAAACATAAAATAACAGTGCAGGATGGAGTCAAACCACATAGGAACTTTGATGAACCAGTTGTATTGTAGCTTGTTTAAGCAGATTTGTCAGGATACAGCAAAAGACTTCTTCAGAAACACATTTTCATTAAGTATAGCACATTAAATACCTTAGATTTCTCTCCCTAACCATACGACCTACACCAACCAATAAAACACTTGTTCCAATCAGAACAAAATCACATGATATTCTCTAAAAGTTACATAAACTTATAAAATACAAGTTTAACTTACGTTTACATAAAACAAAATTCTACTATATATAAACAAAGTTTAAGAACACTGACAATTGATAAAGAATCATTAAGTCCAATGTGGCACACACGCGTTCAGTCCGATTTGCCATCTTAACTCTTTATATTCAATGAAATCAGCTCAAGGACCAACCCTTACACTTTTATCCCCTCCAAACCCATGAAACCAAATTCATGTCCAGGATTTTCCAAACATGTTTTCAAAGAGCATTATTAAGATTACACTTTCTAATATCATTTATATGCTCATACCTTCTTTCCCTGAATTTTCTCTGTGTCTTTCCAATATAAAATCCTTTACATTGTCTACACAGTGCCTGAAAGAGCTGTTAGAAAATGGAGAGGATGGTGAATTGACTAATACCCCCAGACAAAATGGCACATATAAATGTGGATTTTATATAAGTAAGGATGTTATTGAAGGTGAAGGTACCAGCATTAGTGGGGATTGTATTCAGGCAAAATGTTTTTGTAATTGCAACACCATGGGGATTGTTTATGTGGCACTATGTAGACAATTTAAGGGATTTTATATTGAAAAGACAGAGAAATTTCAGGGACAGAATGTATGAGCATATGAATGATATTAGGGAGTATAATCTTAATAATGCTCTTAACAAACATGTTTTGGAAAATCCTGGATATAAATTTGGTTTCATGGGTTTGGAGATGATAAATGTATAAGAGGTGGTCCTTGGGCTGATTCCATTAAATATAAAGGCTTAAGATGGCAAATCAGACTGAATACTTGTGTGCCACCTGGACCGAATGATTCTTTAGCAGTTGTCAGTGTTCTTAAACTTTGTTCACATGTGGTATAATTTTGTTTTAAGTTAATCTAAGTTACACTTGTATTTTATAAGTTAATATAGCTTTTAGAGAATGTCATGTGATTTTGTTCTGATTGGAACAAGTGTTTTATTGGTTGCTTTAAGTCATATGTTGTTTAGGGAGAGAAATCTAAGGTATTTAATGTGCTATGCTTAATGAAAAGGTGTTTCTGAAGAAGTCTTTTGCTATATCCTGATGAAAGCACTTAAACAAGTTACAATAAAAATGGTTCATCAAAGTTCCTGTGTGGTTTGGCTCCCACCTGGACTGTTATTTTATACTTTCAAGCAACCCTATTTTGCTACAAATGTGCATTAAGGTGGATCCTTTACTATGTCAACTATTTTTTTCTTTTGTAGCATGTGTTCTTGGTAGATTTCAGCATGAAATGACATCCAATACAACTAAACTTTCATTGATTCATTCTCCAATACCTATTTTTTCTTATTCAGTGCAGTGAGAAAGGAACCTGTCCCAGCAAAAAATGGATGCAAAACATTAAGCATATCCTGGAGACAATGCTAATGTAATGCATTCCAGCTAAACAAATAGTGTTAATTTTTCCAATTATATATTTCCATTGTTACTGTAAAAAAGGCAAGAGGCTGTGACATGAAGAGAGTGTCACAACAGTAATCATTTGAAATGCTGGGAACAACTAGATTGAGTTCCAAAACATGAAGACTAAATGGCTGAAGAAAGGACTTATATATACCAAGCCCAGGATGGTCATTTCCTAGGATATTGCCATTTCTCCAAGTTATGGCAATCTTAGAATTGGTATATATAACTTTTATGGGTGTGGTGAATGCAGGGGGGCTTGCATCTGTATAAAAGAAGTTTAAAGGAGAAGAGGGATTTTTGAGATTTTCTCTTCTCTGGGTTTTTGGTCTTTTTTTTAGCTTGTCGGCACTCGGCAATTCAAGTAGTGACATTACAAGTGGGAACTGTGTCAAAGTCAAAGGTAGGGTTGTATGGCAGCATGCAATTTGTGTAAAATGAGTTCCTACCTTCAACTTCCCTACTTTTTCTGCCTCCCCAATGCATCCCTACTCTTCCCTCAGTATCCTTTGAACGAAGATACTATGCCTCCCTTCCCTTGTCTCTACCACTGCTTTCACTCATTTACAACATTTATTTCTTTTTTTAAACAGTTCTTTTTAACAATTAAACAGGAAAGGACAACTTTGACCCTTGTATGGGGAGCCCAGGACCTTCCACATTTCCATGCAGTTGGCACTTCCTCTGGCCCAACAGGGAATGTCCAAAGTCTGGACAGTTAGGTACTGAGCTTTCCCAAAGAGCAGTTGTTTCTCCTTCCAACTACAAAACCACCAACATGGTGATTTTTCTTCTTTTTTACACATGAGCATACATGTTTGTACAAACACCTGACCTAGTTTAAACAAATGAACAAGAAATGAAAAAGCTGACACTTGTCTGGGAATAAAGCAAGAACCTCTCGCATTGTGTGTGGTTGTCACTGCCTCTGGCTCAACAACATAGAGCCGTAACTTGATAATGTAGTGCTCAGTGCCATTCTGTGATCTAGTGCCACTCAGCTCTGAGCTGAAGAGCAAAAAAGAAAAAAGGTCCATTCCCTGCTTTGGTGTTTCTGACCCATGGATCAAGGCAGGTCTATTTTCTCTGACTCAGTGGTTGAAGACCCAAAAAAGGTCCATTCACTAATTTGGTTTTCCTGATCTATTGAGTAAGTCAATCTTTCTTCCCCAAACTATGCTCCCCAACAGATGAAGATCAAAAAATAAAAAAGGTAAAAACAGTCCTGACCTATGGAGTCAGCCATGTCCATTCTCCATGATCTGCACTCTTCAAATTACTCTTGATGAAGTTTCTCAATGCCGATACTGCTTCAGTGCTCTTTGCGTGATCTAGTGAAATACCGGTTTCTATAGCAACGTTAGCAAGCAGTTTTCTATACTTTTATGATCAGAGCTTCAGCAATATTACAAGAAATCGATTACACACAGAATAAAGATAAATTTATCTTGTGGGATATGCTGCTATATCTGCATCCCAAAAGTGGCTGTTGGAGATATGTAGTGGTGTTTTCCATTAGAAAGCTCATAACACAAATGCTCCTCAAGACCTTGCTAGTGTCTTACATATCAACCTAGTGTATCACTGACGCAGGCACACAATATTGTGACCAGACCAGAATAGCCCCCACATCCAGGACTCCCACAGGTATTAATGATCTCTCACTGTTGTCAAACAGGGATCCCAATAACTCCTATATGCTAGTGAGAGTGGTACTTGATGGTAGACCCCCATCTGTAGCCATAGTCTCCTAAATAATAGTTTGGGTTTTCTTATGGGCATGCAGTATAATGTCACGTGACCCTGTCATTGACCTATTGTGCAGATGTATTGTGGCTACTAATAGCATTCCGTTTTGTAATAAGATCCTACCACATACACTCCCATAAGGCTCTGTCAGCCCACTCAGTGCTGAGAATGTGCCTTCTATGCTTACCTAGATCCTGCAGTAATACCTCTATTTCTTTTACTTTAAACCACTGATAATGTGTCAGTGCCATACATATTACTGTATACGGGGACATACACCTATGTGCAGTGCCTTGGCTCAAATAGGTCTACTATTGGCTGTACCAGTCTGCCACCCATATGATAGCGGTGGTAAAATGAACAATGAGGAGCCAATACAGGATCCAAACTTGCAATCTCACCACAACAACTCGACCACAATGTAGGCAAATAAGGCACCAGCTTAGGAACACGAAGATAAAAAGATTTTTATTCCTTTCGATAGCAAAAGACTAGTCTTTTGCTATCGAAAGAAATAAAAATCTTTTTATCTTCGTGTTCCTAAGCTGGTGCCTTATTTGCCTACATTGTGGTCGAGTTGTTGTGGTGAGATAGCGGTGGTAAGCCTACTCGCTACTGCTTTCATAGCCACATCCCCACAGCAGTGGATTTTTGGACAGCCAAGAGAATGGGATGTGGAATGGACCTGCTTTGTTCCAAAGGTCAGAAGCACCAAACCAGGAAATGGACCTTTTGTGATCTGCCTATACAGACTTGGGTACTCCCAGGCAGCACCACCACATGTCCAAAAGAACAAATCTATAGCCTAAGTCATTTAGTGGATGTGCCTCTCTCATCACCTTCTTTGTGTACATCTGCTGCATAGTCCCACGCATTTCTCTGTATCTGTGTTTCCAACCAATATGTTTATACCAGTGATCCCTACCATTCAGTTGCACACATAGTGGGCTACTGGTGGATGGATCCATTTCCTATCTGCACACATTCCCCATTCCAGCTCCTTTATGCTGTCAAACCCACTGCCTGCAGGTTTGGTGTTGAGCAACCCCCAAATAAGGTAAATATATCCATTCTGCATCTCCACCACCTCTTGACCTGTGAACCCTTACCACAGCTGTTGTAAAACACTATTTTACTGTGCAGTGCACTCCAAGTCTTTGATGAAAATTTTCTTTCTCTGCTGTAGCATAATCATTGATGTGATATGCACTGTAATAGCAATGGTGTTTTTTTATCATGTTATTTGTAAACTCGTAGCACAGCAGCTATGCTAATGAAGCAATTACGGTGAACTGTTTCTAAACTGAACACACAGCACAGCACCTCTGTAGTATGCAATGGGAACCGTGTCTTACCTAGCACATGCATGGCAATTATGATACATTTTGTGCATGCTTGGGCAGTTCAGTCACAACCAAACATCCGTGGGCTTTTGCAACCTAGTCAGCAGCCTAAAGAGGCGTGATGGCATGGCAGTGTTGTGATCTGCAGTGTTACTATGTTGTTATACTGCACATATGTTTGCAAAGGCATGATACCATGTGTGACAGGTTTGCATCTGCCACCCTCATGCCTGCCTATTCTGGTTATACTAGGGCATTTTGGCATTAGACTACAATGAGCTACTTTACTGAATGTTGTTGCATGTCAGATGGTTTCTGCTGTGTGTGCTAATATGACTCAGCTTTTCCCTCCTGTTATTATCCTGGGAAATGACAGTGTCTTCTGCAAAAGCAGAAGATGAAACATCTCCCATGTGGTGCAGCAGTAAGACAGTATCTGTACCACAGCAAAAGCATTACAGATGAATCATATGATGGCCCCACAGTATAATGGAGGTACCTAGTACTGTCCTGCCAAGGTGGTAAGTAAAGCCAGTGGACTCACCCACTCAGATGAGCAGTGTTGGTAGTGGTACAGTGACTTGATGACGTGCCACCCTAATCTTCTTCACTAATGTGAAGAGGAGGTTAGGGAGAGACAGCCTGAGTTCTACAGTATGCATGACTACCTGATAAATGGTTTTACAAAATTAGGCCTTATTTATGGCGGCTGTGGTGGTGCAGCAGTTATGGATTACCACCTCACAGGAAGAGGTTCTCTGGTTTGATTCTTGGCTGGGGTGCCTTTTGTGCAGAGTCTGCATGTGCTGCCTGTGGTCGTGTGGGTTTCCTCCGGGTGCTCTGGTATCCTCCCATACCCCAAAGAAATGCTGCAGGTGGACTGGACACTACATTGGCCCTAACAATGAGTGTATGCATTTGTGTGCCTTCTGTGGAAGGTTGAGTGCCGGGCTGGCAATTTGACACCGTAAAAGTCCACTGCCAATCGTTCTTCGGACCGCTGTTGTGCTGTGGTGACCCCTAATGGGAAAAGCTAAAAGGAGAAGAAGAAGGCCTTATTGAACACCCATAAACAGTCACTGACATTCATAGGTATTTTGCACTCCCCCCCCTTTCTGTTTTGTGTTCTCTATCACCTGATGTGATATGGGAGAATAGGCTGACCTACCAGGGGAGGAAACAACACATCTCTCCAGGCATCAGGGTATTCATATTGAATGGCTGCTGTACTTGTACATCTCCATCTCACCTGCTTAGTTGCCTAAGTTTGCAATGCTGCTAATTACTGTATGGGTTCATAAGCTTTTAAGTTATTACTAGCCTGTTAATCAGATAGGTCATGTGTTACCTGCCACCCCAAATTCCATTACTTAATCCTCTTTTCCATGAGGGATAAAGCAGTCATTCATGGGGTGAATGTATGGTTACCTTTCAACTCATCTAGGCCATGTTTGAAGAGGGTTAGGGAGCTAATTTGCTTAATATAACAGGAGGTCTGTTACAAAAAAGAGGCATCCTTTGAGAGGGGTATGTGTACTGCCAGTAGGTTCTCTTTGTGTTATGGTGGATATGTAAATCTTTTGAGCAGGTAATCATGGTGTTACAGGTTTTGTGAATGTGCAAGTCACGCAAGACAAGATCATTCAAGTCGGAGGTCAACCCTTAGGGGTATGTATCAAACAGAAGAAATAATGTTTTAAGGTGACCTGTGCATATAGTTTTCCTTTGTCTTGGTTGTTATACAACTTGTAAATGCAAGTAAATTGTGCTACTGCCCCTCCTACTGCACACTGCAGAAAAGACTGACCTTGGATGTACCATTACAATTAAGCATGTAGGTATCTGTTGTGGAATATCTCCACTAGGCATTGTTTAGTGCCTTGTACCTGTACAACTACCATGCAGATGCTGCATTCTATCCTTGTCAACCTGATATGCCGTACTGTATGACTGCCCATTCCACTGCCCATGACTGTGCCATTTATGCAGAGTATACCAATATGTGAATGTTGGGCAGTCATATAAAAATGCAGTTGATTTTACATTTGTCAGGGTGTAGCATTACCACAGGGATTACATGTCCTATATGTATTCCTGTTGGTATTCTGATGCAAGTTATATGTGGTTTGGTGCCAACCTACACCATGTTCCCAGCATTTAACATGCTGTGTATACTACCGTTTGTTAACCTCCTCAGGGCTGTGTAGTTTATTTGTACAGCTGGGACATTTCTGCCTATATTCAGCACTCACTACACTTACTTTGGCTGACCCTCATACCAACAGTGAGAAGGTACTTCCCACCTTATTCTGCTTCTCTGTAGTCCACATTGTTCTGTAGTAGGAATGAACCAGATCTGTCGTGCATAAGCTGTCTGGATTTTTCCTTTTCCAGGGTTTGTAGTATAAAATGGTGCAGCACAACCTACTGACCATTATTTCTGGTTTGTTACTTTTACCTCTGTTGTTATCTTCATTGTATTACTTGTCATTTTGTTTCTTTCAGTTTATGTTCACGTTTTCTGCACTGTTGACTATAGAACTGGATATGCTCTGGCAGAGTTCTCCATGCCTCACCACCACCTGCTGGGTGCATCTCTCTAGGCCAGCCTCTTCGCAGGATAACAGAGATTGTCCTGTAGGGGGCAACTTGGGGGGTTTGTTAGTGGCCTCTGATGCTGTTTCTCTGGTGGGGAGTGTGTATGCCCCCCCCCAATTGGGGAGTGACCCCAGGAGGTACTGCTGGGTCACCAGGTGGAAGTAGAATGACTGGTGATGGCAGTGTTGGAGCAGTAGTGGACACCAAGACTGGCACAGTAGAGTGCATCCTCATTTGAATTGCAGTCACGCAGCAGCATGGTCCCGACCCAGGGCTACAAGTGGATGGGTACACTTATGAGTGTATACATGGGGATGACGGACTTCTGGCTAAAAAAAAATACAAAAAGTTATTAAATATGGATTTGGGATTTCTGGATTAAGGTTTGTATTTTAATTATAGGAGCTGGTCAAAGATTAAAATCAAATGGATTTTAAACATTTATAACATCTGTTTTGTAATGGACTGAAATGTATTTCAGTATGTGAATACGTCTTAAAAATTGAATCATTTGTCTTGTGTCACATGGTTTGTTTTTATATTATATATATATATATATATATATATATATATATATATATATATATATATATATGTGTGTGTGAAGTGTAGATTTATACTTTCTTCTTAAGACCTTTTTGTGGTAATACAGAGAAAAGTGCTAAATTATAATTTTGTGGAGTTTTCATCTTTCACTACTGTTGTGCAACCTCAGAGTTGGTATATTTAAGTTTAACATGAATCTCATCTGTGTAACAGCCACTCACACTGGTAACACGTCATCACTGAACTATGGATAATTCAGACAACAGGTTAGATGGTGAACCTTTGAATAACAGTCTATACACACCAGAGACACATACTCATTAAATTGAACCAGATCCATTTCAAGTTTACTTCATGGGCTACTGGAAACTGAATAAGGAATAATTTCTTCTTTTGGATTCTTACAACAGGCAAGGCATGTAGAACAGTCTCATACCTTTTATTCGGTTTGCATTGACATTCCTAACCATAACAAAACATCACAAGATATTTCTTTGTACTTCACAGTTCCAAACATGACCCATACATTCTTATTAACATCTTAGCTGATTAGGCAGTATGATTTGCTTGCTTTAAACATCAGACCTTAAATATAGCCCATGTTTTTTCTCTAAACAAAAATTATTGTTGTATTTATTTCCTTGCAGCAAACTTTTTCTGTGGTCAGTCTTTCATTGTTGCATCTTGAAGCATTCTCACTTCAGTTTACTTTGAATACACTGATAAAACTCGTTGAGTTTTTTTCTGTCATAGGAAACTATGGAACTATATATTTATTTCCATTTCTTCCACAAGCATGTGTTCTTGTTTTTGTAAATATGAATAATAACCTGTCAGCTGTATTTACTTATTTTCCTGACTTATACTTCCTTAGTTTCAACAGCAGCATTTGCAGACTTGGTGGTGCTCTGCACAAAGGCATCTTGAACTTAACTCTGCAGTGGTTTATGGTCTGTTACAGTACCACAGATTTCCCATAAATACATTCAGGGAACTTTTCAAATCCACATACAGTGACTCTTTTTTCTGAGCATATTTCATCTGGTATTATTTATACGGTCGTATTTATTTATTTTTTTATTTATTTGCAGTTTGTTGACCAGGAAATTCCATTGGGCCAAAATGAACCCTTTTTAAATGGAGGCCCAGGAAGAAAAGCTCCACTTACAATATTACAATTGTGAACAATAATGCAAAAATATCAAATAATGTAAAAGTAATGGATTGAAAAATTAATAACAACAAAACATTTTGTGGCATATACAATAAATTAGCCTTCTGAAGTTCAAGGCATAAAAAATTCCTTAAATGAAAGACAAATTAAGAAGGTAATAAGAAGAACATAGCAAGTGTTAGGCAGAATATATGAAAGAAAGCTTCATAGGAAGTAGGAGTAAAACAGATAAAAGTTAGGCAGGATGACAGCAGGAGCATTCCCAGTTAGATGAGAGGTAGGAATGAAGCAAAGTCTTAAAACTAGAGTGGTTCTGAGTAGTTTGGATGTATGGTGGAAGAGAGTTCCATTTGAGTGTTAGGGAAAATGACAATAAAATTTGTCCTGGACTACGTGTGGGTTTATACACTTCAAGAACATTCTGATTTTTGGATCTGAATGATTTTCCAGGAAGATGCAGGGTGAGAACAGAAGAGAGAGAGGGATTAAAGAGGAGTTTATGTATAGTACAAAGTTGAATGTAAAAGATATAGCTAGGAAGTTCCACTCAATTTAAGGAGTGTAGGGAAGCACAGTGGTGAGAGGAGGACTTGGAGCCAGTATCAAGCTTAGAGATTTCATTGTAGCAAGATGCAAGTTTTGCCTTTAGAGAGGCCTGAAGGTTAGTAAGGAGAGGGGCTCCATACATGAGAGAGGGACAAAGGTAAGTGACAGCCAGGGTTTGTCTAGTTGAAAGGGGTGAGGAAACGACTGTGCCGATACAACAATCTGAGCTTTTGATGGGTTTTCATGACGTTAGTTTGTAGGTGAATGTCTAACTTGAAGTGTTCATCAATAATGACACCAAGTAGCTTGGTATGGGGACCTATTTTGATGGGGGTCATGTTGTGGCTGACTATCAAGAAGGAGTTCTTATCAATTTTAGTGTTTTCTGAAGAAGTGGATAACATGATTTTAGTTTTAGATAGATTGAGAACTAGGTGATTGTTCAACAACCAAGATTCAATGCTGGTGAAGGGATTTTGAGTTACTTGCATACAATTTGAGAGAGATTTGGCAGAACAGATAATGGTAGAATCATCTATGTATTGGACAAGTTTGACATTCCATATACAGTGCTGGAAGTTATAGATAAAAATATTAAATAGTAAGGGACCCAGGATAGAGCCTTGGGGAATGCCTGTCAGACCAAGATTCAGTGCTGGTGAAGGGATTTTGAGTTACTTGCATACAATTTGAGAGAGATTTGGCAGAACAGATAATGGTAGAATCATCTGTGTATTGGACAAGTTTGACATTCCATATACAGTGCTGGAAGTTATAGATAAAAATATTAAATAGTAAGGGACCCAGGATAGAGCCTTGGGGAACGCCTGTCAGATTGAGAAGGTAAGAAAAGATGCAATGTGTCCCCTTGATGGCCTGCTATCTGTTTGAGAGGTAACTGGAAAATAGATTGATGGTAGAGGGAGATAAGTTGAAAAGAGAATACTGAGAAAGAAGTAAATGATGGGAAACAATATCGAAAGCTTTGGATAAGTCTAGGAAAAGGGTAGACATAATACTACATGAGTCACAAGCATGATGGATGATATCAAGAAAGGAAAGAAGGGCAGTGGTGGTGCTACATCCAGGTCTAAATCCGTGTTGAGTAGGTGTCAACAGATGATTGTCTAAAAGATAAGGTAGGAGATGCAAGTGAATGCATCTTTCAAGAATCTTACAGATAGGGGAGAGAAGGGCTATTGGATGGAAACTGGAGATGTCAGTATTGTAACCCCCTTTGTGTATGGGAATTGTGACACCCGTGCACTGGCCCAGCAATCAAGGAGCCTCAATCCTCACCAGTGAGGAGCGTCCACATAGGGGAGGATAACAAATACACACACAGTCAAGTACAATTTCCTTTAAGAGCACACAGAGATCACAGCAGTCTTGGGCTGGCTTCTCCCTTTCTCTCCAAATCCACAATAAGACTCCCCACTGGCACAGCTATAGGGTCAAGATCTCAGCCTAGTAGGCAAGATAAAACCTCCAGCACCCTCTCTGTCCAACCAGTGTTTCATGTCCCTGCCCAAGTAGCTGACACACACACACACACACACACACACACACACACACACACACACACACACACACACACACACACACACACACACGCACACACACACACTTTGAGATAAGAGCTATATACAACCACACAGACACTCCTTGAAAATGATGGCACAGGTTCTCCAGCTGTGCTCCTTTTACCCAGACGTTAGGGTAGAAATCACTGCCAGCACCCACTAATATTTATCAGCTACCAAAAAGGCCCTTACCAAAGGGTGTCCAATTCTACTGTGCAATATTATTATCCAAATGGTATGAACACTCAAGGATTATTTGGAGTGGCTTTTCACAGTATCACTATATAAATGCAATGTACTCTAGAGCTTAAATTATCTCTACACAAAATAGCCACAGTTGAAAGGTTTAAAAATATTTAATAATAAATAAAAACACAAGACAATACTTCTTACTACACAGTGCTAATCAAGAGTTCAGAGATCACACAGAAATGCTTAAAATAATATAGTAGAAAAGTTCTGATATCAGTACAGAAAAACACAGTCTAATCTTTCTATTTCCTAGCTATACCTATGAGAAAACACAGTCCTAAAATAAATGTACATATAGAGCAAAGCAGTGCTGGTGATGTTTGATGTTCTGAAGACAAATGCTAAATACTTTGAGTCTCTCTGTCCTTAATTTGATGGCACAGTGCTACTGACTCATTTCGGATTACATCATTTTTTCACTGGTTCCCAAGCTAACCGAAACTCAGATGTTAATAGCCCTTTTGATCTTGCAGCTGGTCAGGAAGCCAGAGCAATAAAATAAATTATGTATGTAAATTCTAGCCATTAACTCTGGCCTTAAAACAATAGGAAAAATTCCTTCATTTAGACATCTTGGCTCTGAGTTTTGACATCAAACAATTATAGAAAGCTTGACTTATCAGCTTAACACCAGCAGAGTGCAATGTGGTTACATTTTTGAAAACAGCATTTTCTTCCACTTAAGGGAACAAGCCTGTGGCTTAAATTAATATTTACAAATGACAGAATTATCTACAAAATTATATCTGGCTAGGCTGGCAGACTTCACATATCTTCACAGGAATAATAAAGGCTTTTTCCCCAGAGGAGGGGTACATATGATTCTTGAATGGAATGATTAATTAGGATGCAGATGGGAAGAGTTATGCCATCAGCAGCTAACTTAAGGAATTTGAATGACAGGTTATGTGGGGCATTAGAGCATGGTTTTAGTTTTAGTTGTATTTTTTTATGGTATAGACAGGAATGGTTTGAAGGTAAAGGAAGGGAAGTTATGCATAGAAGACATAGTGGATGCCAATACATTGTTAGGGAAAGACGTGGTAAGCATGGCTATAGAGTCTAAGAAAAAGGAGTTAAATTGGGCAGCAATAACATAATCAGGAGAGCTAGGATCTGGGCAACGGTTGTCATTTCTGCCAGGAGTGAGAAGGGCAGAGATACTGCTCCAAAATTTTTTGGGATTAGATTTGTGACTGTTTTGAAGTTTTGAGTAGTAGGATTTATGATCAGTAGCCATTTGTTTTTTTTTTTTTTTTTACTTTATTACACAGTTGGTTGTATTCAGTAAGGGAGTTAGATGTTTTGTATTTTTGTAGCATTTCCATGATTTATCTTGGAGATGCACAAGGGTTATAGTTTCTTTGGAAAGCCAGGGGGCAATTCTGTTTTAACCCTTTTAGTTCTAGGAGGAGCAAAGCTATTTAGTAGGTTAGTAAAAGAACTATTTAAGTAAGTAACTGCATTGTCAAGAGGAAGAGGTTTTAGAGGGTTCCAGTTCATATGTTTTAAGCAGTAAGAAGGTTTGAGGATTAAAGTTTATGAGGGTATGGGTTGAGATATAATTATGTTGTAGAACGAGAGAGGAAAGATGAGACCTTGAACAAATAAAACCAATCAACAAAATGTACTGCTATATGGAATTGTCGCAGGTAATTACGCAAACACTTCTCAAAGAGAGATTTAGTAGAAATTAAAATACAGGAGCAGTGATATTTAAAGAACAATCAAGTTCCAGAAAGAGTTCAGATTAATGGACTTTGGAAGGGAGGGAACATGGACAGTAGTGTGACACCAGCGCACACACTATGCAATGCACAAGAATATTTCTTGTCCTCCACAAATTAAAATGAACAAAGTTCAAATTACATATACTAACAGGCTGTAAAAATGCTGTAGTACATGCCACAGGTTGTTTAGAAGTAAATTATGGCAGAATGAATAAGATAGCAGGCTGTTTATGTGCAAAAGATGCCGGGTAGTCAAAGTAAGTGGAAGTGCTCACACTGAGTCTACAATGATGGGCGCTGTAGAAACTGAAGTTTGAACATACACCCCTTTTTTATTCATGAGAAAGTAGTTTTAACGTTCTGCAGAAATCATAGCATCTATACCATTCTGGCTGCCATCTACTTGGAATATGACTGACTTATTTCCACCAGAAAGCTTCAGGTAAGTGCTTAAGTAACCTTTTAAGCATTTCACAGCTCTTGTCCTACTGTACACTCTAGTAACATTCCACATCATGATCCAGTCATTTCTTTAGTGGAAAACTGACGTCTGTCATGTTCAGAATAAACTTTTAAAGATACCACGTCATTCCAAAAAATGTTTGCACTATAGGCTCTTATCTCGTTGTCTTTTCCAACCTTCAGACATTATGGTGACCCACATATCTCAGCTCCGTAACTTTTAATTTTACACTTAATTTTGTTTATCTTGATGGTATTCTTTCTATGCCTTGTCTAACTTCTAGGTAGGCTGTTAGATTTAGATATTATTTGCACCTTAAGTACACAATAACTAGAGGAATATATGATGGAAGCTGGGTAAGGCATTTATGTATTTCTGTTATTGTGTAGTCTTCCCACTGACCGTGCCAGTAGATGAATGTTGACTATATTCTTACAAAGTATTGTATATGTGTTTAACAACTTCCTGATTAACTATTTATCCAGAGCTTTATGCAGTGAAACATGCAGCCAACTTGTTTATCTTAAGTTATACATGCTGCTAGCATCACATTTAAGAAGCACTGTATCTGTAGCCTTTTAGATACTACTGTTTGAAGCCACATACATCTGAGCAAGATCCTACTGTTTCTGCCTATTGGCAGATACAAGTAGTTCCTTCCATCTTTACTACAAACTGTCATATTATTTGACCTTGACATTTCACATTAGCACTTTACATAAAAAAAAAAACCATTCTGCCCACACATTAACAAAAACCAGCTATCACACAGTGTTCTTTAAAGAGAGTGGTATGATTTGATTACACAACCATATATATTCAAAGTTTTATTTTTAAAAACAAATTGATGTTGCTGTTTTAAATACAGCCAACTTACAGATCAATCAACTTATTGCTGGCATTGTTGGATCTCTTCGAAGACTAATAAAGGTAGCTGTACCTCTGTCTTTCTTATAACCCAAAGTACCTAATGGCCTGTATGGTGTTTGGTTCTCAATGCTGGCATATTGTGGACCATTCTACCCCCCATGCCCATCTTAGCTTTTCTGTTACAATCTGATCAACCTTGCACACATCTCTAGTTATCAATAATCAACAATCTTTTGGCCTCTGAAATCTACATACATTTCACAGTTTAAATGTCTATAACATATATAAAACCATTTGAAAACAGAAATATTCGCAATAGATTTTCTGCACATGGGAAAGTTGGAGATAGATTTTTTTGTGTTCAAGGCACACAAAAACACTACTACAGAATGCCCTTAATTTCCACCATGCATTTATCTCATTCTCCCCATCTTCACTTATTTAAATAGGTTCTGCTACATGACCTTCCCATGTGACTGGTACACCCCCTTCCACTTTAACAGCCTCCCATTCCATATACCCCCTTTAACTTTTAGCAGCATCTGTCTTGCAGCTTACAGTACTCTACTACCTACAGTATTTGTCCCCAAAGACCTCTTAGGCAATGCCTACCTTGATACTCTGCTGTTACTGTATTTTACTCACAAGGCTTTCCCATCCACAGCTATCCTGCTGTACTCTAGTTTTAGACTAAAAGTACTGCAAGACTTCTAAATTTCACTCCTTCCACAAATCTCCCCATTATTACTCTGTCAAAGACATACAGAGATGTATGTTATACCAACTGTTATAAGTGGAACATCTTCACCCAAGGCCAGGTCCCCATCTTGGCAGTATCCTCCTTAACCCCACTCACCACACCACTAGATGAGGTATGCCAGCATTCTCGATCAGTAGTTGAATTAATGCTCATAATGCCTACAACAAACTATGACTAATCCATACCTGCTTTACTGCTATAATCTAGACATCCTTACTATCTCTGAATTTTGGTTGAAGCTGCATCTACCTGATACAGAAACAGATCCTGTTACTTTTAATCTCTTCGGGATAGGTAGGAAGTAGGACACAAAAGTGCAGGGGATATAGCATTTAAAATTAAAAGTAAGCGATCTTAAACAATTCCTACAGCCCATTTGCCTTATTCTGCCTTACTACATGCCCTCTAAATTAATTTGGTTATGCAGATTACACTGCCTATATAGTCCATATATTTTTACTGCAGCAAACACCATCTTAGATCTTAGAAAACATCCAAACAATATTATTCTACTTAGGGGCTTCAGAATTGTCTGGAGACTTGCTGCTGATGTCCATGCTCATCCTTATACTTTGTTCTCCAGCTCCCAGATCTTATTGCAGCAACTACCTCAACCAAGAAGGCCACTGGCAAACAAACATCTTATACTGAATGCTAGTGCTCCATACTAAAGTTTTTCATAACCAGTGTAATGATAAGCTCATTAAGCAACCATTCCGCTTTATTTACATATAGAATACATTCCAAATCATTATGTCAGCTGTATTCATTAATGCAAGAATCAATATAATGTCTCAAGACACATTAATACTCTGAAATCCATCAAATGGAAACCACTGTGTGTACTAGATCATGGTACTGCTGTTCACTACTTCAGTAGTACTTTCCTGAACTTATTCAATTACATAACCCAGTTTGAATAAAAAAAGTTAAATTAAGGATATTACACTGGGTAACCCACCCCCAAATAAAGTGACTGATAAGGCATTAAAACAGAAATCGGAAACAACACTTTCAAACCACATATGAAACTTACATAACCTAAACAAAACTTTGCAACAAACTGAAATCCATCATCACAACTACTACACCAGAGCACAAAAAAGGTAAGCTCTTATCACCAAGAATGGAGCTAAATATACAACTTTTAATAATACACAAGTTAAAGAAGCTTTTGCTCATTGTGACATAGCCATACAGTTTTCATCTCACTCCTTAACATCTGCTTTGGCTCTTCGCCAGTCCTCAACCCCACTGCCTCACACCATTATCTAGTCATTCCTTTAGACAGGGCCAGAAATCCCCTGAAGCTTGCATCATTCCCTACCTCTAATACATCTAATCTTCTTGAAAAACTAAAAATGTCATCCATTATTTTAAAAAGCATCTCCATCCACTGCCAATCATGAGCGGACAGGTGATCTTCTGTGGCGACCTCTAACCGGGAAAAAGCCGAAAGAAGAAGAAGATTCTCCCTCAAAGATGGTGCCAGTATGATTGCTTCTCTGATATCCACTTTTACTGACAAATCAGTAAAAGAAAGACCCATGTCCCACTCACATGAAAAAACATCAGTCACTGTCCTTGTCACAAAGGAGGCCCTTCCACATATCTAGGACAGTTCACATTAGTTGTTGATCTTTCTAAGTTATCTAAAATAACAAAAAAGTTTGACTGCGTCTATTACATCACCTGATCATAAACAATTTCTGTCTTCTTTGCAAAATAATTTTAGAGCTGGGTGTGGTACATGAACTGCCTTACTGCCCTTTACCAACTGTTTCTTCCAGCAGTCCAACAACAGCAAATGCATGAGAGTGATTTTCTTTGACTTGTCAAAAGCATTTGACATGGTAAATCATACTATCCTCCTGTCTCACCTTTCACGTTTTGACCTGTGCTGCAACACTACAGACTACTTCACCAGTTATTTGCTAGTCATACTGTGTTTTTAGAAGATTTTATCAGACACCTCTAAAGCAGTCTGCACTGCCATTCCTTGGACCTCTAGTTTGCTGTGTATTTGTTAATGACATGCCTGCACTTTGTCTCCCTGCAGTTGTTGAATACTATGCAGAAGACACATCTTCTTTCTTCTCCATGTCAATTAGAGATATCAGCTACAACCCCCACTCAGCTTTTTAAAGTGTCATATTACTGCTAGGAATGTCAAAACTGAAACCAAATAGCATGAAAAGTATATTAATACGATTTTACTCAGTCCTGGTACAAAACTAAATCCTAACTAGATTTCTATTGTAGACAGTTGTAAGACAGCATTGCAATTGTTATCAAACTTTGCACTGCTTGGAGTCATCCTCAGCTCTGCATTCAAACATGAACCACATATCAGTAAAGTAATTTACTATTACAGTTGTAAACTAGGCATCTTTTACTGGTCAAAATATTTCCTAGCACCATATATACACTTGGCCACCGCCACTGCTTACCAATTATCTGGTCTCCTACACAGATGTATCCTCACCACTAATTTATTTTCCTTGCTCACCTCCAAATTAGAACAAGGATACTTCTGTGGATTCATTTGCTTCTTACCACCACCCACCAAAATCCTACCACTGCCTATTTAGTGAAATCATTGGCTGAAACTAAATAATAAACAAACTACCTCCACACTGACCATAACTCAAACACATTATCAGTATAAATAAATAGATCTGTAAATGAACAATAAGCACTACCAATTTAGAAACAATCATATCATACCTATCCACAAAGAGGGACAAGATCATAACATCTCAAATTTTAGACCAGTCATAACATTATCCCCTATCTCAAGAATCCTATAAAAATGTACCGATAAATAACTCCTCAGCCACTTAATCCACAACAATCTCATGATCAACCCAGCCTGGCTTCTGCACTAGATACAGCACAGATATAGCCCTGTTATTTTTTTCTAAAAGTTAATACTTGCCTAAACCAGTATACCATCAGTACCTCCATTTCTAAACCTGTGAAAAGCCGGTGACATGGTCTCCCGTGGACAACTTCTCAAGAGGAATACCCAGTTATACATATGAAATTCCACGCATAAATGGTTCAACAGCTGCTCAACTGGTAGATAAGTAAAATGGAAAAAAGTTTTACTTAAACTTCTCACCCACCATGGTAGGAAACGCTCAAGGGTTTACTTTCTACATCTTTACTAACAACATGTATAGCATAGCTGAGAATTTTAGAATGGAACCATTGTACAGTGTGCTTATGATTCTTCCAGCCTCTTAACTCAACTCCCAATGCAAACACAGAGCACCTAAAGTGAAGAATGGCTTACTCTCAACCAATTCTTTATGCCAAAAAGGCCAAAACACTGATCTTGACTCACAAAACATAACCAATAATAACCATGACATTTATTAACAAAGCAACCTTGAACATGTTAGTTAAACCATGTTACTAGGACCAACCACTGACCAACACTTTAGGTCTGACCATCACATCAACTACTCATCTTCCAAAACCAACCAAAAACATGTTGGCATGCTTTCCAGAAACTTTACATAACACCTCAGGCACAACTACAGCACATCCAGCCTCTTACTTTAATGCCTACTGTATGCTACCCCTATTGCAGCAAATATCCAAAATGTCCTTCCTTGGCAAACTTGAAAGATGTTATAGCAAAACTGCAAAATTTGCCACTGATGTATCTAACAATGCCTATCACTGGTCAGCCCTACATCAATTACACTGGCTTGAACCCCAAAACACACTTACTCTCCATTAAAAACTGCACAAAATATCAAAATAAAACAAAGAAATACCCAGCATTAATCTCAACTTATCACAAAGCACAATCCCAATGGGCAACTTAGATCACTTAGTTAGATAGATTAGGCACAGTGGTGCAGCAGTTAATGTCTCATCACAGCAAGAGATTTTCCAGTTCGATTCTCGGCTGAGGTGCCTTCTGTGCAGACTCTGTATGTCCTCCCTACATTCGTGTGGGTTTCCTCCGGGTACTCGTTTCCTCCCACCTTCCAAAGACATGAGTCTGGAGTGTTTCTTCCCGGGTTTCCAGTGAAAATAGGCTCTGTCCTAATTGGAGTTTCCCAGTCAACAAATGTTAAATAAATAAATAAAGAAATCTCAGACTCTACACAATATAGCTAGCACTAAATCAAATAACCATGGTGGAGACTCTTAACATGCAGTTCATATAGCTAAACAGTGAAATTTCATTCCCCCATACTTAGAACTGAAGCTAACCCCAAACATATTCCAACAAAAATTAAAACATTACATAACAGTAAAATCTTTCTCTCTTGCTGCACCAACCAGTGACCTAAAAAGCACCAATATCCACTTGTAAGACAATTACTGTCATGTAAATATTACTATCCATGGCTTTTCCTGTCTCCATATTATTTCTTATTCATCTACTTTTACAACCCCCTACCACTTCCACGCTACTTATGCAGTCCCTTCTCCTTACCTCCCCTCTCACTTTCCCATCATATACCTAACTCCTTTTCTCCCCTCACTAACCTGGGTTTACAAACTTTTCCCCACATATCATTAATGCTTTAAGTATCTTAGTATTCAAAAATACAATATTCCTAAAATGCATGCTATATCACTTTTTTTCCTGAAATCTCTATACTGCTGTAAGGATTAAACTAATCATTTGTCCAAATTTGATTATACATTTGTATGTACATTAAGTTTGTAAATAAGAATTGTATTATTTACTACATATAGTACTTATATTATGCAAGATCATGTATGTCTTTGTGTCTGTGGCACGTTTCTCCTTGGTACTCCACTTAAGAGGATCAGTTTGCATGGTTGGACTATTTCTGGTAAACTTACACAAATAAACACATAAGGAAATATTTTAACTAATTCACAAACCTTATTAATTTCTTGACTAATTTCTTTTACTCACCAGACTGCAATATGGTGACTTGAGTACCTGTGAGACTGAGGAGCATTGTACAGAAAATTACAGAGTAGCTCCTACCCACCATCCACAGCTAAACTAAACACTTTTGCATAGCGATTGTGAGACTTGCTGTGACTCTCAATTTTTGGATATTAATCCCATAACCAAAAGACAGATAACAGATGAGCTGTCTTTACTTTTTAGTTGCGCCTCATTAATTGCTATCAGTCATTCATGAAGTTATTTTTGAAGCTTATAGATGTAGTCTGCTGTCAGAATGACTGACTGATGTGCTATCAGAAAGCTGATGCAATTGCTTCTAACCCAATTTCTGCTTATTATTGTTCAAGATCTAGTTTTGGTCAGCCTGTCAGATTTCAGAGCTATGTCTAGGTTTACCATGTAGAGCTGGGATGGGAACTGCCTGGCCATCATAACATTGTTTCTAGACAAACGTAGTAGGTGAACTTAAAAAAACAGATTATAATGTGGCCATATCACACTGTTTGTCTAACTCCATCTTTACCCATTGACCCTGAAGGTTAGAATGGTGAGAAGGGGCACTTGGTGGCAGCTGGAAGGGACATTTTAGGGACTGAGTTAATGAAGAAGGGTAAAATGGGAGAAAGGACACATATAATTGTTAAAAGGGACATTTCAAATTAAAACTTCATGAAGTGGCTGGCAAATTGCCCAAAGCAAACATACAGTTTAATACATTCCAGAGATTTAGAGCTGCTTAGGATGCAAAACAGAAAAGATGGATAGGAGTATAGCATAGCTATGCTGTGTTTAGCAGCATCACTTAACTAGATTTGTCAGATGTCAGGTCATCTTCCATCTACATCTTTTTATTTGTATAGCTTGGGGACGGGAAGAGAATATGAAAAATTCCAGACTGTGTTCTTTACAAAGGGCATACACACAATTTTTCCCCTGCCCCTTTTCTTTTAAAAAAGGGGTGCCACAAAAGTAACAAAAAAAAGGCAGTACTTTCTCTAGGACTGGAGGTAAAGATAACATCCGCCCCAACACAATTGATGGTGATAAGAACAACCACTGATGTGACTGGAAGTGATACTAGCAGGAAAAATTGTGCAACGATTTGGAAATATTTCAGGTGAATCTCTAAATGGAGATTTAAGCACTACAATGCTTGCTCTTACAAATCACATTTCGTCTGAAACAGGTTTACTGGTGATTTTAAGGTACACACACACTGGAAAATCACTGATTTATATATACAAAACCATTTACAGATTCGTTACAGGACGTTTTTCTAAGCACAAACTTAGAAGCGTAGTAAAAAGTGAACAGCAGAGTTATTAAAAAGGGAAAACAGGAATGGTATCCTAAAACAGACGACAGCGTTATAAGACACACGATACAGCAAATAAACGCATGCAAAACCGGAGTATCCTAACTAGTAATAGTAGTAGTAATAATAATAATAAGCATGACAACATGAAACTAAAGACAGCGCTATAACATACGCTTTGTTTGGTATTGGTAAAATCATCTTTCAAAATTTTGTCATATAGTTCAGCAAAAGAATCAAAAGCGGAACAAATGCCCTGTATTACCAGAACAGTTACCACAAAATCTAAAAATGGATTAAGTCACCTCTTCAAGTTTGCAAATAAGCATATGTGAATTCATGGTAAGCCTCCTTGTGGGCCGAAACTTATTTTATTAATGAGATAAACTATGAGACAGAGTCCTTCCTCTTTCCAAGAAACCTTCCCCCTTGATGGGAACTACTGCCCTGTCAGAGAAACTTCTTCAGAAATGCAATATAATACTTATTGTTACCTTCCAAAACTGCAGGGTGAGTTCACCCACCCACGCTTCCCTTATTGCTCAGAAATACATGGAAACCAAAACAAAAAAGTCTTAAGTCACCCCCACCCAGACACAAACGCACGCATAAATACAGTATTTTCTCGTCAGGACGGGAGTATCGCAGCAGTTCCGTTTGTGATCGGAGCTCTTTCCGACCTTTCCCTGGCACGCGCGGCACTGCACACTCATGGAAAATGGAAAGAGATTCAAGACGTAAGCATCCTAGAGTGGCGCTATTCCCTGCATACTTCAGTGGTTCGTATAGGTGTGTACTAGTCTGACTTGGCATATTCAAATCAAAATGTTTCATTTTCTAAATAGAATTATTGTACTAGAGTTTTTATTACTTAAGCTTTTCATAATTTATAAAAATATTTAACTTTTCTTTGAAAAATAATCATTTGTCTAACTTTGAGTCGACACATTGTATGCGCGTGGTTAAATAACCTCTGAGGGTCTATCCTTCATAGTAAGCCACTAACCAACACAAAACTTAAAAAAGTGAAAAACTGGCTATTGTATTCATTCATAAATTCAGTACAATAAATGGACTCACATTGGGCTTTACCTTTTCTGAAGATAAGTAGACATTGTTATGTACATTTTTGTAACTTAAAAATCTACAATATTTCTTGACTGACAATTTGTCTGTGACAAAAAAAATATTTTTAGAAGACTAAGAATGAAAGTAGGCAATAATGACACACAATTAGATGTGTAACTGAAAACAAAGAAAACGAGATACATATATACTACTGTTTTGCTTTAGCGCATTATTAATGTTTGCTTATGCCCCTAATTTGTAAAGTATAAAATTACATTGCGTTGGAAAATTCGTACAAGTAATGTTAAGCATGACTTTTTGCCACAGACCACGTGATCAATTATCTTTGTTTCAGGCGAAGAATGTAGACGTTTATTGGAATATAAAGACAGGCTAGATACGCGCGCGCACGCACACACACACACACACACACACACACACACACACACACACACACACACAGATGCGTACGTCAATATATCTGCATATATATTCTGTGCATCTATATATATTTATGTGTAAAGCACGTGCATACGTACAGATATGTAATGTGTGTATAGTTGGATAAAACTGCAGATAAAATGTGTGTGTGTACAAGTACACGCACTCACAAATGGGAGTGGGGAGACGCAAAGCAGGACATAATTTTTTACATCCTTTCTAGTGCAAATGATCGCACAAATGACAAAGCCACAGTTAGACTAACACAAATGACAAAGCCACAGATAAAGTAATGGTGAACACATAATGTCATGCCAAACAAAAGGATAACTATTCCATTTATTTAACTTCATTAGGGTGTTGAGGGTGTTGGATATTAGCTTGTGTTGCTGTATTCGAAGAAAGCATCAAGTGCAATGCATATGATTTTCTAACTTGCTCTTTTGACAAATAATATATATGTATAACAGAGTGTCACTGTACATGAGTGCCTCTCATTTTGTATCTAGTTGGAAGATAGAAAATATTTGAACTTTTTCTTGCTTGACCCCTTGTTTTTGTTTTAAAATTATTCAATTTATTTTTGTTGAAAATATGAAGAAACTATTTTCTCATATTTCCGGTCTATTTGCAGAAAACCCACAAGGTATATGTATAAACATGTCACTCATTTTGTAGTAATTTAATGCTGAATAATTTCCGCTTGCATCACCCAGTTGTTCTTTTTGTTTCCACAGATTAGAAAAAAATCTATAACTTTGTTTGCTGATTAACAAGTTTAGAATATTTCTATATATGAAACACTGTCTACTCTTTTGCAGAGTTGTGTGCTGAAAAATGTTCAATTTCTACATTACGTTTGTCCATTTAAAAATGAAAAAAAGTCATTCTTTACCAAATTACCAACATGCAAGATTCATATATAATATAAAAAAGTCATTTGCAGTTAATTTTGTATTAAATAACATGGCATTTGCATTACACATATAGCTATTTTTAGTGTTTCTTTGGCTTTGAATATGGTATCACCACTGTAACCAAACATAATTAACTGAATTCTCAGAACATGATGATTTAGCCAAAGTGCTGATGATGTCTGACATTCTCAGACTATTAATAAATGTTGTCATGATACCGCAAGTGTAGTTAAACATTTTTATTTGTACCTTCATGCAGATGCAGTTTTATTTTACAGTAATATTTGCTGTGTGTGTGTGTGTGTGTGTGTGTGTGTGTGTGTGTGTGTGTGTGTGCCTGTGTGTGTGAGTAGGTATGTACATAGGCAGTAGTACTTTTTTCTGAAGTACAGATGCCTAAAGATGCTTAAATTAAGGGGGTTTTCAAAAACACACGCTGCCCTGAGTAATCCTGTAACCAGCAGGAGTGATTCCAAGACCACTATAGAGCTACAGGAGTATGGAACCTCTAACAAGTAGTACTCTCTTTTTTTTATCAAATGAGTGATGATATAGTAAACATGTAGCTAGAGTGCTTTGTCAAAAAAGTTTTAACTTTTCACACAGAGTTTCTGGAAACACATCCTAATAACTTCGTGTTGGCTTTTCATGATCCAGAACGTGGCTTTGCAGAAGGGAGCATGGCAAATTATCAATTGCCATTTGAGTGAGTCAAACTTCACTGAAGTAACTTTACCAGAATCAGTATATTACAGTAACCTGATAAGACTGGACATTTTGTGATGGTTATTGGGGGGGGGGGTTGTGGACCACCCTGCTTCTTCCACAATTTCAGGGTTGCACACTCATGGAAAAAGGACAAAATGAACTCCCACTCACCTGAGATTATATGATTGCAGAGTTTTAATCTTTAGGTGGGGTATGGGAACACAGCCCTCCCCTTGTAAAAATACTTTCCAGTCTTGTCTGAGTGGTGTATTTTGCACATTTAGCAAAATTTATATGTAATTTCATTTTGTGATATGTGCATTACCAAAGTAATATTCAGTGAGTGGGAAGGAGCACTTCAACTGAGATACTGTGGTGTATAAAAAAGTATTTCCCAATGGCTTTTATTATGAAGTGGTCAAACTTGAAAATTACCCTTTTTGTACATGAAGAGGTGCAGAATAACAGCACTTGGTGCAATTCTCCAGTAAGTTTTGCAGCTATACTGATGTAAGTTTTGTAGATGTGCTGATGTGCCTTTTGTTGGTTTGCAGTTTCTGTGGTAAGAGAAGACAGTACAGCAGAAGTACCATGAGCTTGAAGATTCTATTGTCTCTACTTAGGAAGGTGGGGTAAAAAATTCTTAACTGAATGTCATTAAGAATGGTATGATATATTGCTCAGAAGTTCTTATAATTGTGGTAGACCTGCAGGATATGGTCTGACATGCATGATTATAGAAGATATAGAAACCCAAAGCAAAAATCATATTTATTGGAAACATTTTTCATAAAATATTATAGCGCAGTATCTGAAACACATTATCTGATGTTGTAAATCTATGTTTATTCATTACCATTAGGACTTCAGTTCCATCCTCGGAACTGATACGGCCATTTCCAAGCTCATGCCAGCCAAAAACTCTCAGCTAAGACCTACCCATAATACCCTTCTCCTAGTTACTCCAGATCACGTTTGCCATGTTCCTCGTCAGACATGCTAGCCATCTCTGTCAAAGCTAAGTGGAAAATTGTGTTTTTTAATCTAATTTCTCCTCAAAATTTCTTATTTTTTAGTCTTTTTAACTTTTTCTAACTGTCGCCTACAACCTACTTCTATTCCCTACTCTTTACCTTGGTAATCAAATTTCTACCATTGTTGGTACTGTCCTTCTCTCCTGCCTTTGGTAGGCCCTTCCTTACCACTTGTGGTATTTTTTTAAATACCATCGTTGGTATTCTGTCACTTTTTTTCACTCTCTTTTTTTGTTTTTTTATATTAGGATAGCCTTGTTGCCGTACTATGTTAGACAAAGCTAAGTTGGGATTTAAACAGTCTGACAAGTGTGGGCGTAAGATGCCCATGGGCGTAAGATGTCCAACTCGGACGGACACGCTTGTTGTGTCTACTGTTTGGGCACGGACCGTATTAAAAGCTAATTGTGACTTTTGTGCTAGTTTTAGTAATCGTACACTAGCAGAACGTAAAAATAAGCTTATTTTAAAAGGTTTAATTAAGACACCTTTTTCAGAAGCTCTATCTGGGTCGGAGGTCTCACCCCCTCCAAAGACCAAAAAACATAAGGAAAAACTGAGTCACTCAGTTCCTGCATCTCCGTCAGTTACAGAACCGAGTCGGCTCCATGCTTCTCCAGCGCCCTCAGCGCAGACCTCTTCGGCACCAGGCTCTGTATCTTCTCCCTCGGTGCCATTTATGATACTCATCCCTATTTCGGTTCCAGCCTTTGGAACCACTGACTTCGGTCCCGTCCTTGGATCCGACATTGGGTCCTATGATTGTACTTGCTTCGGCACCATCCCCGGGCATGGTGCCAATAGTTTCTTCGGCTCCATCGGCTCCTAAAGTTGAATATCTGCCAAGGACAAGATACTCTCCAACTTACAACCCTTTTTTGGGGCAGAGGTTTAGCCCCTTTCTAGAAAGACCTGATTCTCCTTCAGCAGCCTCCTTTAGATCCACCAGGAGTTTTTCTGAATTAGACCTAGTGTGGGTTGTGGACCAGCTTCTGGCAGCTAAGGGATTGTCCATTCCAGGCTAGACCTTCCATCCCTCTTGGCTCGGAATCTTTTACTACAACTTCCCTTGTTTATCCTCCTCTGGCCTCTACCCAGGTCCTGGAGATCTTGGTACCGATGTCCACCCCAGTGCATACTGTCTCAGCTCCAACAGCAGTTTTTTCCCCTTTCTGCGCCGACAACCCTTGCTGCATTGGCTCTGGTGGAGCCGATGCTCTCTCGGAACAGTGCTTGGACCGTCTGTACCTTGGTACCTAGCCTGGCACCTATTTTCTCCTTGGCGCCATCTATGTCCACGGCTCTGATGGCTTCCAGTCCTCTCGGAACTCCTCACCTGGAGGTGGGCTCCTCAGGACGGGGTGTGACCCAGGTTCCGAGGTTGTCCTTCTCAGTTCTGGGCTCCCATCTCTCCTTGGGCAGGCCTGCTTTATAGGTGATGGAGAGGGTCCTTGCCTCTGCAGGCTTGCAATCAGCACCAATGACATCAGCATCAGAACCCCCCCCCCAGCATGCAGCTGTCCCAACCCCCTGTTTCGGGATCCCGGGCACAGGAGCCACAAGACCCCCCTTTGAAGGGAACTCCTTCTCTGGAGTCCTCCTCAGAAGATCCCACTGGGGAGCCACCCTGGAAGAAACGGTGCAAGAGGAAGCACTATGATTCCCCAGAGGAATCTATCACCAAAGACACCGATTGTGATGAGGGGGAAGGGTCCCCACAGTCTCCCCCAGTGACGTCTCATTCGGAGACATTCTCAAAATCCTCAAGCACTGGGGAGACTGGAAGTCCTCTAACCCTTCTTCTGAGGAATCTGTGTTCTTGCAGGCCTTACGTGCCCGGCCGTCTACTTCCTGGGTGACCCCACCGGCAGATGACCTTGTTAAGCTCATTGTGCAGTGTGCCTGGAAGGCCCCAGACAATGTAGAACCTGTCCCCCAGAGGCCAGGCAAAATTTTATCTACACCTGAAGACCAGCCCCACTGGTCCAAGAAGTTGACAGTTGATTCCATGGTCATGGCAGCAGCCACCAAGTGCAAACTGGCAGAAGATAGTTCCACTGTCTATCCTCTGAACAGAGAGCCTCGGAACATGGACAGACTAGAGGAGCGGACCTATGCTTCAGCGACCTTCGCCCTTCGGTTGCTGAACTATCTGGCACACTTTACTCGCCTCCAAAGAGACCTAATTTCTGAAATGTCTTCCTCTTTGGCGGGGGTACTGCCTGATGAGGTGCGTGGCACTGTTGCCTCGTAGCTAGCTACCCTTGAATCCATCTTTAACTCCTTGATGCGTTTGATATCTCACACCACTGAGGAGGCAGCTTGTGTTGTCACATCAGGCATTGTCATGAGACGTAATGCTTGGATGCAGTTGTGTGACTTCGCAGACCCTTTTAAATCTTCCTTTGTCAATGCACCTGTCGACAAATCTACTTTTTTTGGACCCAAAATACGAGACACACTTGCATGAAGTGATTTCTTTTTCCGATGGAAAGACCTTGTCTGCTGTGGGCATATGCTTTTCCAACCCCCAGAGGTCCTACTCCGGGAACCAGAAGGGAGGAAAAATGTGGTTCAAGAAATCCCAAAGATCTTTTCGTGACACTCATGGTGAGCAATCCCCCGGGGGCAGAGGGGAACACTCATCTGGAACACGTCCATTTCGGGGTAGAGGGGGCCCGCGTAACCAGGGTGCTAGAGATTCTTTCTCTGTCAGACCCTACCAGCCCTCCTGAGCAGCGGCCCGATTGCTTTCCTCTTGAAGTGGTTGGGGGTCATTTTTTTCTGTACCTACCAGTCTGGCAGCTTATTACTACTGATGTTTGGGTGCAGAGAGTAATATCCAGAGACTACCAAATACCATTCGATTTAACTCCCAGACCCATCAAACGAATCCCCGATGTAACACCCAATAAGAGGGAATTAGCACCCTTAGAAATAGAAAAGCTGATAAGAAGAAGAGTCATCCAACCAGTCCCACCAGACTAGACAGGATCCGGGTTTTACTCGAGGTTCTTTTTAGTGCCAAAAAAGACAGGGAACTGGAGACCAATCCTGGATCTCAGCTTATTGAACAAATTTTTCAAACCTCAAAAATTCCAGATGGTCACGGTACAGTCCATTCTTCCCTTCCTAGGGAGGGACAGCTGGATGTGCTCTATAGACCTCCAGGATGTGTACTACCACATAAAGATGGATCACCGCTCCCAGAGGTTTCTCTGCTTCTGGCTGGGAGCCAATCACTACCAGTTCAGGGCACTGCCATTCGGTCTCTCGACAGCCCCCCCGCGTGTTCACCAAATGTATGGCAGTTGTGGTAGCTCATTTTTGACTACAAGGATTCCAGGTGTTTCCATATCTAGACGATTGGCTCCTTGCCGCTCTGACCAGGAATCTCCTAGTCCACAGCCTCTCTTACACTCAAGGTCTCATTCTCCACTTGGGGATTACAGTCAACAAGGACAAATCTCAAATGTCCCCAACAAAGACACTGGAATTTATTGGGACAGTCTTCGACATAACATCCTGTCAAGCTTCTCTCCCCCCTCACAGCCTTTCGAAAATAAGACACCAAATCCAAGACCTTCTGCCTCAGATCTATGTACCAGCATTTCTTGTACTGCAACTCTTAGGCTCCATGGCTGCTGCCATTATGTTAGTACCACTGGCGAGGCTGCACGTGAGAATGCTGCAGTGGCTCCTTTCCGCACAGTGGCTGTTTTTAACTCATCCACTCGACCACATGATATGTCTTACAAACCATTGCAAGGAAGAAATGCTATGGTGGATGAAGCCACAAACAAATCTTTGGTGTCAACCATTCTGTCTTTCCCAGCCCATGGCCGCGGTGACCATGGACGCTTCCCTATATGATGGGGGGCATTTCCAGGGAAAGACGGTCCAAGGCACCTGGTCCCCCAAGGAGGCCAATTTGCACATAAATGTCGTGGAACTGAGGGCAGTTCTCTTAGTGTTGCAAACGTTCCATGCATCCCTACCTTCTGGGACCATTGCAGTTCAGTCAGACAACATGTCAGTCGTCTGGTATATCAACAAGCAAGGTGGAACCAGGTCTTACCTCCTGTGTCAGGAATCCATGAGGATTTGGCACCGGGCGATAGCTTCCAACTGCTTTCTTACAGCAATGCACATTCCTGGGAGTTCCAGCCTTGTTGTGGACAATCTGAGCAGGAACATCCTGATGCCTCACGAGTGGTCTCTCAACCCTGTAACAGCGGATCAGATCTTCCGATGCTGGGGCAAGCCTTGCTATGATCTGTTTGCTTCCTCCCTAAACAACAAATGCAGAAGTTACTTTGCCCTGATCCCCCCTCAGGGGGAACCCCCGAGGGATGCTCTAATGCACGATTGGCCCCCGTGTCTTCTGTATGCCTTTCCCCCATTTCCCCTCATTCCAAAATTTCTCCAGAAAGCTCAGAGGTTGAGAAGCAAAGTGATCCTCATTGCCCCCTATTGGCCCTGTCAAATCTGGTTCCCATTTCTGTGGCCTCATCTGATTCACAGCCCGTGGATCCTGGATCATTCCCAAGACCTGTTATCTCATCCTCAGGGACTGATTAATCCGAATCTCCACAGTCTCAAGCTCACAGCTTGGTTCCTCCACTTCCATTGATTGCCAGGCTGCCTGACATCCCATCTCTTGTCCATGAAATTCTTCTGGCTTCACAGAAACCTTCTACAAGGAGAGTTTATTCTAGTAAATGGAATAGGTTTTCTATTTGGGCCAAAGATCAGAACATAGATCCCTTCTCTATGTCTATTCAAAAAATCCTTCAATACCTGACGACTCTTTTACATGCAGGAGCCTCAGCATCGATGATCACTGTACATTTAGCAGCCATCACCAATTTTCATAATGGATTTTCTAATTCTTTGATTATGTCACACCGCCTGTGCAAGACATTTTTGAAAGGAGTGTTACACGTTAAACCTCCGGTCAAGCCTCCCTTAGAACCCTGGGACTTGACTTTGGTGCTTCAATCTCTCACAGGTCCTCCTTTTGAGCCCTTTGATTCATGTGATTTAAAGTTTTTGTCATGGAAAACTTTAGTTCTAGTAGCACTTACCTCAGCGAGAAGAGTATCTGAGCTGCAGTACCTTGAGTGTCAAGAGACCTTACTTGTTCTTCCACACGGATAGGGTGTCCCTTTGTTCTGACCCTTCTTTCTTGCCCAAGGTCATTTCTGGATTTATGATTAACCAATCTATTGACCTGCCGGTTTTCTTCCCTCAGCCTTCTAATAGAGGGGAGTACCTTTTGCAAACCCTTGATGTGCATCGGCAGCTTCATTGTTATTTGAAAAGGACTAAATCTTTCAGGAAGACGGATCAATTGTTTGTGGCCTTTGCAGGACCCAGATTGGGTAAACCTGTTTCCAAAGTGACTTTATCCTCCTGGCTTAGAAACGTCATTACCTTTATCTACCAACAGAATAAGCTATCCTTACCTTCCAGAATAAAGGCTCATTCTACCAGATCTATGTCTACTTCTGTAGCATTTCATTCCAGAGCCTCTATGGATGATATCTGCATAGTAGCCACTAGGACAAGACCTCATACCTTTATATCTCATTACAAATTGGATTTGGCCTCCAGGGGACGAGCATCTTTTGGTTCTATGGTGCTCAGGAATATCCTTCTTTAGGGCCACCCAGGACTCGAGTAGCTGGGGACTCTGTCCTAATGATAATGAATAAACAAAGTTTTACAACAGCAAATAAAGAAGTTATGTCTTACCATAATGTTCCATCTGTGTTGTAGATCTTTGTTCATTTATTACTTCCCGCCCTCCTTCCCCCTACCTGGACTCCTGGTGGACTTTAGGAACTCCTGGTTAGGGTATTTACTCAGACAGAGCCTTCTACTTTTTTTTCTATTACTACCTCTATTATATAGGGGCAGGCAGACTCGATCTGGAGTAACTAGGAGAGGGGCATTATGGGTAGGTCTTAGCTGAGAGTTTTTGGCTGGCGCAAGCTTGGAAACGGCCGTATCAGTTCCAAGAACGGAACCAAAGTCCTAATGGTAATGAATGAACAAAGATCTACAACACCGATGGAATGTTATGGTAAGACATAACTTCTTTTTTTCCCATGGAGCCATAAGGTAATGAATCTAGGTAGGTTTAAAATTTGAAACCCAGACATTGGCTTTTAAAATTAGACCATTTCCAGAATTCGTTGGTAACATTCAGATATCAATCTCCAACCTCTGTTGAATATAATGGGATTTGTCGTTTTTTTCTCCATACAATTTTTGCAAGTAACTTGCATTTTTAAACAATTGTTTATTCAGCTCCCTAATGATTTCTTTTTGGATTGGAATAGAAGAATTGTGTTTTATTTTTGCTTGCCAAAGAATGCTTTAAGTATAGATTATACCACTGTTCAACTTATAGATGTTCTAAATCTGTGTATAAGTTCTGTGAATCAGACAAGTATGGGTATACCTGCAATCCCATGCTGTCCATAGGTAAGGTGTGTACGGTCAAAAGAAAAACTAATAAAAACAACAAACCACTACCACAGCCAGAAACACCATGACAACTTTAGTGTAAATCTTCTTTAATCAAAGCTTTTGTCAGCAAGACTTCATCAGAAATATAAAAAAACACATAAAACACTCTTTAAATACTCTCAGCATTACTGGACTACAATCAAATCATCCATTTCAATCAATTAAATCAATTAAACAATTAATTAAAATTCAAATGAAATATAAGATAATAAACTCTGTTTATTTTTTAACATAACCTCTATGATCCGCTAAAAACATTTAATGTTAATAACATCATTTAATCCTGGTGTTCTATCTGCTTTTAAATTTATTTGCCATTTGGTCTCTCTTTGTTCCAAGTTGTTGTCTTTCGGCTTTTCCCAGTTTGGGGTTGCCACAGTGGAACTCCGGTCCGCTAATGATTGGCAGTAGATTTTCACGGTGCTGAGCTGCCAGCTCGACGCCCAACCTTCAATGAAGGCACGCCCATTCACGCATGTCTTTCGGAACGCCACTCGACCCACGGGGAGGACATGCAGACTCCACACAGAAGGCACTCCCCGCATACTAGCTGAGAATCGAACGGGAGAACCTCTTGCTGTGAGGCAACTATGCTACCACTGCACCACTGCGGAATGTAATTTTTGAAATTACCCCCTCTCAAACTTAATTTTCCCTGCTCCAAAACAGAAAATAAAATCTTTTAAAACCTGTGCATTCCATGCAATGTCTTATAAAGTGTGTTCTTATTGTCCTTTCTTTTTATACTATTCATATGTTCTCTAATCCTGACGTATAAATGTCTGGTAGTCATGCCTATATAAAATTATTGGCATTTACTACAGATTGCTATATAAACCACTCCTTGACTTTTACAAGAAAAGGCTTCCTTGACTGGAATAGTATAATAAATATGGGGCAATTCAATGTATGGTCCCTCTAAAATATATCTACACATATTGCACCCATAACATTTATACATACCAACCCTTTTATTAATAGATGTCATATTCATAGTAAAGAAATCCCTGCCTTTATCTAACAAAATGTTTAAACTATGATCATTTCTATACACAAATCTGGGCCTTGAAAGGCAGGGATTCCAAACTACCACAAGAGGTTATATCCTGTCTTAGTATATGGAAAACAGGCCACTGCTAAGAGAGACACAGCCTCTGACCTAACCATTGTGAAGCCGATTGAACAGGAGCACTACTTGCTTAGGCAGTCTACTCCAGTCAGAGATTTAGGAGGAACCCCATTCCATACCCCTTTGGCTAGGGTTCACCTTGACTGGGAGGATGAAAAAGGAAGCAAGCAAGTAGGTGTGTTTGAGGATATTCCTGCAGATGTCATGATAGGGAATGATTTTGATAATGCAGTATCTTGTGTGCATGCAGTTACACACAGTCAGGCTTGGAGGCAAGCACGTGGATCTGTTAGCTTGGGGGGAACCCAGACATACCACACACTTGAAGCTAGGAATGGTGAGGTGGTTACTTCAGGGAGGGAGCTACCCTGTAACAGTGAGATGGAAAGTAAGCCACAGCTGCTTGTGTGTACCGATGTTCACTTGGACAGAGTAACTGCAAGGGCAGAGGTGAGAAGTAGTACCCAGGCTGACAGTGAGGCACAGCTGTCAGAGGATACCAGACTTTCTGAGGAAGGGGACCTGGGAAGGGTTACAAAGAGAGAGTTGAGACAGGCTTGGCTCTCAGATCCTACATTACAAGGTTTGAGGGGATTAGCTAGAGAGGCACCTGATTCTCAAGGAAAGGAGGAATCTGTATACTGGGACAAAGGGTTACTGTATAGACAGTGGATCCCTGAGGGGGTGGGCTAGAGGGTGAGAGAATGCAACAGTTGGAAGTGCCCAGAGCCTACCATCTGGCACTTCTAGCCATAGCCCATGAATTCCCTTTGCAGGTCATATGGGCATAAAGTATACCAAGAAATGCATTATGTAAAACTTTTATTGGCTTGGATTTCCAGGCATGTAATAGGGTACTGCAGGACCTGCGAGCAGTGCCAAAAAGTAGGCAAGGCAGGAGACAAGGCCAAGGCTCCTTTGTTGCCTTTGCCTGTGACTGAAGAGCCATTTTAGAGGGTAGCTATGGATATTGTGGGGCCTCTGAGTACCCCAAGTTGCACAGGAAAGAAGTATATCCTAGTGATAGTAGATTATGCTACCAGATACACTGAGGCGGTGGCTGTGTCCTCCATAGAGGCAGAAAATGTGGCAAATGCTTTGTTAATGATTTTCAGCAGGGTAGGTTTCACAAAAGAAATACTGACTGACAGAGGTGCCAGTTCCACATAAGACCTGCTGGCTTGTCTGTGGAAGCACTATGGGGTGAAACACCTAAAGATCACTCACTAATGTTCTCAGACTAATGGTATGGTGGAGAGGTTAAACTCTACACTAAGGACCATGTTACAGACATTTTCAGATCAGTCTTAAGAGGGAGTGGGACAAATATTTGCCCCATCTGTTGTTTGCTTACAGAGAGATGCCCCTGGAATCCACAGGTTTTTCACACTTTGAGTTGCTGTATGGGCAGAGGGTGAGGGGACCTCTAGATTTGATCTGTGAAGAGTAGGAGGGTGAGTGTAAATCCCACAAGGAATCTGTTGTGGCATATGTCCTAAACCTCAGGACAAGGCTCAGGGAACTCATGGGCATGGCCCAGGAGAACCTGGCAGAAGCCCACAGCAGAAAAATCTCTGGTAAGACAGGAATGCTCGAGCTAGAGAATATGCTGTAGGACAGCAGGTTATGGTTCTCATTCCTGTCAGACACAGCAAGCTGCAGGCAGCTTGGAAGGGACCCTTCAAAGTGGAAAGGCAGGTCAGTGCTGTTAACTACATGGCACAATTGCTAGGCAGAGGGCAGGAGCATAAATTGTACCATGCTAACATGATGAAACCTTAACATGATAGAGAGGCCCTGGTGCTAAGTATTTGCAGTAGGAGGCAGGAGGAGTCTGAGTGGTATCTATGGCTACAGGGAGCTAGCCAGCAAAATCTCAAGTTACTATGGTGGAGCCTAGGGTTGCAGGAGTATGATATGACAGTGCAACACTGTAAGAGGGTCAGCAATGCAATGGCAGCTGGAATCTCAAGACAGGGAATGGAGTAATGCATTCCCAGAAAGGCTTATCCTTTTCAAGGACAGTTTCTCAAGGGTCACTTGAAAAACTAGCTTGAATCTTTGAGGGGGGAAGAAGTGTGACAAAGGGGGATATTGCCAGCAGAGCTGTCTGGAAATTTGTAAATAATTATATGTCATTTTCGAATATCAACATTGTCAATATAAGACACTTGTGTTAGAACTGAATTAGAATTATATGTCATGTGCATATTAAACTGGTCTGTACAGGCGTGTGTTAAAAAGGTATTTTATAAAGTACTTGTGCTTAAAATGTAACCACAGTGTGCCGTACTGGAATAGAAGAGAAATGTACATGCACTATTGTAACTGTTTAAATGTATATATTTTAATAGTGGAAACTGGAATACAAGAGATTAACTTCAGAAAAATAGCTGAAATTAAATTACTTTATGGCTACGCAGTTTTCAGTGCAGCTAGAGACATAGTCTGTGCTGAGAAGCTTTATGTATTGTCTTTGGAGTGAACTAATCGCTACCTGTGAAAGCATGAAGAAATGCATTTGTTTTATGACTTCTGGCATCTGCCAAAGATCTGAGGTCTGCGTATTTTCACAGATAGATGCTAAATACTGCTAGCTTCTAGCAGTGGGGGGGGGGGGTTCACCTGGGATAGAGTCAGATGACAAGAAATGATGTAATTCTGCAAGCTATCCCAGCAGTAATATTTGAGATAATCATTTGAGAGGTCTCTTAGAGCGACAGTGTATTCTGTATTCTGTCTTGGACCTGACAAGAGCCATTTACCACATCTGCTTTGCTCTGATGAAGTAAGTTTCTAGGGAACAGTACAATCCTCTTGGATATAGTCAGGAATATAGCAAAGCTTAGTTTAGATATTTTTCTTTATTTATTTGAGACTGTCCTGTAATGTTGTTTTAAATATTTCCTGTGATTTTGAACTCTGATGTCACTGTGAATATATACTGAGTATTTTTTTGTTCTTGTAGTTTAGCTATGCTGTCAGTGAAATGGGCATTAAACATATTGGCCACTTCAGTTGGAGTCTTGTCTGAGTATGGAGAGGGGCTTGTTTTGATCCAGGGATAAGGAGTGATGTGATGGTTTTCCAAAAGGTTTTTGGGTTGTTTTTATGGTTGGTTAGTTGCTGTGAAAAGTAGGCTTTCTTATCAGCAATGACTGCTTTTTTGCTTTGTTACGTAGTTGCCTGAAGTTTTAGAGGTTTGTGTCAGTTCTTTTCTTTAGCCAATCCTTCCATGCTCTCTCTTGAATTTGTAGCATTTGTTTGGTGGATTTGGTTAGCCAGGAAACATGATTAGTCTTTATTCTTTTTGTTGTAGGTAGTGCTGAGTTGTTGAGGGTATCTAGGAAGAGGTTATTGAAATAGTTTACAGTGTTGATCATCTCATTATCTCATTCTGTACTTATTTGTCATAAATTTCAGTCCCCCAAAAAAGCAGATAGGATTTACAATATTTCTCAAACCAATGAGCACTTGTTTTCTCTCCTTGGGTCTGACACCTCTACCAGCAGCATGCTTCAGGGATCATCCATTATTTGCCCTGTGGACATAGAATGAAAAGCTGGGGTAGATTTTATAAGATAATATTTTCTTCTTCTGCTTTGGTGTATAGAATTCTAAACTGTCTGACCCATAAGTGGAAGTTTCTGCTTTTTCATACAAACTGTTTGAGTAGTCTACCTAGCAGTCTTCCCCCTGCAAGTAACAACTATCTCAATTCCATTATTTCCAACATGTCTCAAGTATCTAAACATGCTTTAAGAAATGTGTATGACTGTGCAGATACTGTGTCTTGGACTCCTGCTTTTACTACTATTTTGAGGAGGTATGCCTGGATATGTAACCAAAACTTTATTTGAGGAGATAAAGTCATAACATTTGAATTTGCCTTTGAACAAGGAGGCTTTATTTGACACCTCTGCTGCTCAGGTCCCCTATCAAGTTGATTGAAGAAGGAAATTAATGAAGGGAGTTTCTAAGATTTTCAGACCCCCCACCCCTTACAAATCTTCCAGATTGTCTTTCATGCCCAAGTACAGAACACACAATCCCTGCCTTCACAGGCTAAACAGAGAAGCAATACGATATCATAAGAGATGTTGGGGGGGGGGGGGGACAACAGTAAGAAACATGGATTCTTTCCAAATAAAGGTGACAGTTTACAACTTCAGAATGACTATGCCAGCATTCTTTCTTGGTGACCATTTGAAATGTCGAGACTCGCAAGTCCCAAAATGTCTGAAAAACAGAATGCAAAGTCAGAGATGGCTTTCTTTGGATATTCCCTTTTTCTCAGAGGTATAGCAGTCTCAAAGTTATTATATATGTTCAGAGGGAGTGGGGGTACAAAGAGGGCTTGCCCGCTAAAAAAAAAAGAAGTTTAAAGGAGAAATCAGATCTTTGAGATTCACTCTTCTCCTAGGTTTTCATTTTTTTTTCAGCTTTTTGGCACTTGGCATTTCCATTGTCATTTCAGTAGGGAGATGTCTTCCTTCTTTTCCCTCCCCTCCCAGCTTATCTCTCAAAAACTGTCCCAACAACTGGCTGTCTTCATTCCCCTTAAGAAACAAATTGTGACAGACTCATTGGTGTTAAAGGTGGTTCAGGAGGGCTACATGTGGCACTGGTTACAAAAACCTCCTTTCAGGGGTATTCCTCCCAACCCACCAAACCAAACAGAAAATTTTCCTGAGGTTCTTCAGTACTTGTTCACCCTAGCAGTCATAGGACCAGTGCAATTAAATCAGTGGGGCAAAGGCTTCTATTCCAGTATATTTATGGTACTAAAGAGTCTTCTTGGAGACCAGTTCTAGATCTTTCCTTCCTAAATTTGTGTGGACGATGTCCTTTAAGCCACCATGAACCAGGGATCAACCACAGCCTCTTTGACTGTTCCAGTGTTCAATAAGAGCATGGGATAACTCTCCAGAGGTTGTTACCTCACATTCCCCAGGGAAGCTTTATGGTAACATTGGACCTAAACTTTGCATACCATCAGATTCCATTAGCCAAAGGCTTCAGGAAATGTCTCAGATTTTCTAGTCTCTGGGTCTCAGTCTCAGTTCTCTGCATTAACTTTTGGGATATCTCCAAGGGTATTTACAAAGTGTATAGCTCCAGTCATAGCTGTTTGCATGTGAATGATACTCACATATTGCCTTATTTGGACAATAGGCTTATATTTGCAGAATCTTCACCCAGATGTCAAGAGTCCTTAACATGGGTTTCATGTCTTCTGTCCAACCTGGGATTCCAGATAAACTTTCAGAAGTCCTCCTTAACCCTGTCACACAAAGTTGTCTCTATAGAATGTCTTATAGGCACTCTGCAGTAAAAAGCCTTTTTAATTCAGGAGAAGGTGGACTTTTGTTTAGAAACCTTGATGAGCTTCTCAGTCTCAGACTTCACCCGGAGAGTTTTTCAGGATTTGGGGGTTCATGGCATCTATGATTCTCATAATTCCTTTTGCCAGGTGACACTTGTGAAAGGTTTAATATTTCCTCTTTTATATGTATTTTCCCTCTTTTTTCCCAAAATTAGTCTTCCCCATTGCATTAATTGTTTCACTTTTTTCACATCCTAATTAATTCTGCACCCCTTCCTTGTGTATTACAATTAAACTCTCCCACAATTATGACACTCATATTTATTATCAGATGAGGCTTAATTTCCTCAAACAATTTCTCTGTTTCCCTCATTCCAGTATATGCATATATTCCTTTTAACCTTATCACTTATTTTTCCCATCTTATGTCGACTATCATAATCATTACAGCATGGAAAACACAGTGATGTTATACTTTCATTTTTCACTGAATTAAAAAAAAACACTACTCTACGGCATTTATCCTGCCCTAAATTCCAAAAGATTTTACTCCCTATAAATGTTCTGTTTGAATCCTCTTAAATTCAGTAATAAATCTTGTATGTTGTAAAACTATTACATCTGTATCTAGCTTTTTATACCATTGCAACACACATTCTTCCAGCATCATTAATGATACTATTCACATTCACTGAAATCAGTTTTACATTTTCCTTTTGCTTTCTTTTTAAGTCATGGTGATTTTTTTCTTCTTCTTTCTTACTTTGACTCTCATCTCTTGAGTTCCTTTTGTACTTTATTTTTTCTCCCTCATTTTCTTCTTTTTGTCATTCTTTACCTTTCAACATATTTTCTGTCTCTGCATCTTTCTGTTGTATCACAGTCTGTATCACTTCCTGATTCTGTTATACCTGCTTGTTTTGTTTATCATATGACTGTACCATTTTTCCTACACAGTTATCATTTTTATTCATTCATTCATTTATTTATTTACTATTTGGCAACCAGTTAGGTAGACGGGTCCAGAGGCCATTTTCAGTTGCGACCCTGCTCAGAGGCAATAAACAGTATAAGTAAACTTAAGTTATAAACTTCAGATATGATACAGCTTTAGTAAGTAAAATGTTATACAGAATATAGCTCTTGTACATTTCTAATAAAGTAGCAGGTTTACATTAGGATTTATTGGTTAACATGGATTGCAGTACAGTTTGGCTATATGAAATTGCTTCTTAAAGGCTTAAAATTTAATTTCTTTGAAAAAAAAAATCAAAATAAGTATGTAAAAAATAGAGATGACAGAGATAGATCTAGAGACTAAGAAGAGAACACATTAGAACAGGTAAATGGCAAAGGAAAACAATTGAGAGAGACAGTAAGCATTTGTGAAATTTTAAGCCTTTTAAATACTTCATCCATTATCCCTAAATCATTACAAGCTACTTCACTGAAGAGGTGCACAGAAAGGGACTTAAACTTGGTAGAAGTAGCTTGATGCCTTGTTTCAGATGGTAGATTCTTTCAGAGAGCTGGGTTTGTTCACAAGAATGCTCTTCTTCTTCATTGCCTTCCATCTATCATCTTATCTGCAGTAGTATCATTTACTTGCACATTTATATTTTCTTGTATTTTAACCTTTTCTTCCTTTGTTCAGTTGAATGAGAAATGCCCCAACCCTTTAAATTTTTTGTGTTCTGCTTTACATTTATTTTCCGTATGCCCCACTTACCACATAGATGACATTTCACTTTATAATCCCTGATCAAATATGAAGTGTCGCCACAAAGATGTCATTGTTTAGGTTTGGGTGCTCAAAATATCTCAAAGTACCCCTTCCCGTTTACATGAACAACAATAGTTAGACCCACAATATCATTCATTTTTAAAATCACATCAGCTTCCCATCCTCTATTACACAAATTTATGTTATATTTACTTTTTTCACATTTTTGGCATTTTCACACACTTTATTTCAGCATGTCATTCAATTCAATTTCGTCAGTCCTGACATGAATATTTATTTGTTTATATAGTATCGTTTTCTTACTTTTAAAAATATATTTATTCCAAGGAAAGTCATTCACTTTTTTCTCACACTGTAACAGAAACATTTCCATCAGGACATCTGTTTTCAAAAGTAATATCATAAAATGTCTGTTTCCCAAGTTGTATGAAAAACTTTACATCTTGAACCATAAATCCCAATGATGCAATTGTATTGTCCAATACATTGCATCTGTTAATGTTATTACTTTTTTTTTTTTACTTTTAAGTTTTTCTTTGGGTCACTTTTTCCTGTACTTCTATTTGCTCCCTCAAATTGTATTGTACTGACACAACATATGATTGTTTTGGTTCTTCTCCTTGTAAATCCTCATTTTCTGTAACCAAATTAATTTTTTTTAGTACTGCTCTGTTCATCTCTACCCTCTCCATACACTTTTTAGCTGCCTCTCCTAAGGACAACAAGCTCGTCTCTCCTGAGTCATCCTCCTTAATTAGTTGCAACAGTTTTTCATCATACAATCTGTCTGACTGGATTTCCATATTTATTAGTCCCTTCCACCATTTCTTTCCATTACTTGTCCCTCCTGGAATTCTCCTTCCACATAGGACATTTGAGGCATAGTCTCACTGCATTTGTTATTTTCTTCTTTGTCTTTTGCTAGCATCTGCAACATAACTTTATCCAGTACTTCATTCTTCTCACTCCACTTCTCCTCTGTAGCGTCACTTCTCCCAGCAGCTTCTGTGCTTGGAAGTGGAAAACATGAGCTCAGTAATGCCTGCACTTGAAAAGATTAGGAAAAGTTCCTCAGTGCCCTGATCAAATTTCTATTAGTCAGTATGAATACCACCTTTGGTCTCCCCTGAAAAGAGATCACTGGCTTAGTGGGACTAACTAGGCCAACAGAGTGTAAATAAAAAGGTCTTTTAGATTGCTGTGTGATGACGTATTGAAGAGTGTGTCATCTTTGGAGAGTCTCATCAATGGTGCTAAGTAAGCAAAACTGGTGAAAGTGGTAAGCATGTTAGATGATAGTAGAGAAATGAGACAAGCTTTAAAACAGATCCATACTTGAATGGATGGAAGGTAAACACATCTAAAGATGGCACACTATACATCCTTAGTTAATATAACAATATAACAAACAACCCAGATCTTAGCCATAAGCTGAATGTTAAAAAAAAAAAATATATATATATATATATAATGAATGGGCGTACCATCGTTGAAGGTTGTGCGTCAGGGCTGGCAACTCAGCACGTAAAAATCAACTGCCAATCATTAGCGGACTGGAGTTCCACTGTGGCGACCCCTAACCGGGAAAAGCCGAAAGACACAACAACAACAGTCCTATAGATGATGTAAAAAGCATACATTGACAGTTAAATGCCTATCTGGAATTCTAGATATTGCCTAAGAAGGAATGTAGCTTTTTTAATGATGAATAGCAATTACTCTTAAAGGGTTTATAAAAAAAAAAAACTATTTATTCAGCTGTGTATAGCGAGCAAATATATAAGACTAACAGCTAAATTGTTTACATGTTAGTGAGAGCTAAATGTAGAAAGGATATGACATTCTAGTGAGACTACTAGAAACTGCTATGAATTAGGTTTTGCTATAACTCAGTCCCTCACCATTTAGAAAGCATTGTTGTTTAAGTAAATGTTTAAAGTTAGATAACTTACCCATAGACCAAGTATTTTGAGAATTTGTTCTACTTTATTGGCAGAAATGAATGAAGAACTTTGTCCTCCATTGTCATGATGACTTGTGGAACATGAAATACATTTTTGGTTAGATATTAATTCTTGTGTCAGTTCCTTGTCTTATTGATTTGTTACCTAAGCTGGGAACAGCTATTAAAATGTAGTAAATTGAATGTGCTTGTTAGAAAGTATTCTCTGTTTGAAAGTCCTATAGTTTATTTTAAGGCATGGCAATGATAAGCAGTTGAAGAGAGTGTGGTGGCAAGTTTGACTGTTTTGTTATAAGTGATCATTTTGTTTGAGGTATTTGGACAGGAGGGTATCAAGGAAAGGTAATACAGCAATTTCATGAAGAGTAGTAAAGAGGTTAGTAGGAATCTAATGTTATCAGTGAGGAAATATTTGAGTCTGAGGGTGGGAGGATGGCATAATGGTTAAGCTGTTTACCTTGCAGACACAAGGTGCAGCGTTTGATTCTCACATGGGGTAATTGGCTAGGCTTAAAATGTCCCACAAGGGCAGTTAGCCTAGTACTAATCTATGAACCTGTATAAACCTCCTAGCATGCAACTGGTTTATTTCACTACATATTCTTGTGATTCTTAAAATGAGTGGTTCTCAACCACCTGATTCTAAAGTACTCCGGTGTTCTACTTCCTTAGCCCTAAGTTTCTCATGATAGCTTGACAGTCAGACTTGGGTTGTTTCGTCATCTTCTAAGGGGATGCAAAATTTGACAGCTTGGAAGGAGACAGTCAACGGATCATGTTGCTTTGCCAGGGATGGTCAGCACTTCTCTTTCCTCTAGGCAATTGAATATTAGCTAAAACATTTTTCTCCCCATAGTGCCTTTTTTAGGCAATGTCATATTGAAAATACTTCCAACATAGCAAATCAGAACCAAGAAAAACTAAAGGTGTTACTGGTCAATGATAGGAGTCTAAACAAGAACCTCTACTCCCTATAAGCTCTCCTCACTCTAGAGAATGCTGATGTCTGTGCCTCACTGAGACATGGTTTAAAACCTTGGAGAGCACCCTTCCATACATTTATATCAGCTACTACACAGGCAGGAACTAAAGCTGTAGGAGTCTTGATTTACATTAAAAGTAAATATACCTCAAGGCTGGTCAAATGACGATGCACTTGAGCTTCTTTACAGTCAAAAAACATAGGCAAATCCCCATACTACTTCCTTATAAGCTATCAATCCCCTGTATGACCCAGGAAACTCATAACACATATTTGAGCTTACTGGAAACGCTCACCATCCAACCCAAAACCATATTCATGGACAATCTTAATTATGTCACTGTTAACTGGGAAACATATATGACACAAACTTCCAGGCACAGAGATCTCTGTATTTTGTAAACACAAACTCCCTGGACCAGATTGTCAGTATACTGACCAGGGGCACAAAAATATTGGATCTGGTCCTCACTGATATGGGAGAGTGCTGCACACCCTCAGTGTAATGTTTTCTTGGGTGAGGTCAGACCACAAAACTGTTTCATTTGAAGTAAAAATAAAACCCAGAACCCCAGCTAACAGTAGAATGTTCAGGAATTACTCTAAGACTAACTTCCTACTATTACGGGATAACCTGGCAAAATTTCAAGCCCCTCTAAACCCTGAGAACACCGTTGCCTATGCAGAACTTGTTCACAGAGACCCTATACAAGCGTGTTCATAGTTGTAAAGAGGTAGTTGTACCCACCAGGAATAAGTACGGAACTAACTCAAAAATAAGTCACCCTGGTGGAATCACTTCAATAGGCTGTATAACAGAAGGAAGAAAATCATGGCAAAAATTAGGAGGTATACCATCATCTAGCAGGATAAAAGTGCTCTCATCAAATTAAATAAATAGCTCAGAGGACAAATAAAATCTACCAAAGCTAAATATGAGGTACATTTAGTCAAGAACAACCACAAGGCATTCTTTAGCTATATCTACAACCTCAAAGGCAATACACAGTTGTGTGCAGAACTCATTGTTACTGGAGCCACCTATACTGATCCAGGAGATATTTACGCAAAAGTGATACATTATGCATGGCCAACTGGTTGCAGCTAGCATCCTGACATTTTTTTTTTTTGATAATTATTTTATGTCTTTTGGTGACCAGATTAGATGTGGTTATGAAGGATTTGTGCTTCCTTATAGCATATGTGCGTAAGTGGTGACTTAATGATTGGGAAGTGTACTGCTTGTTAGAAAATTAACAGAGTTCATAGAAATATTCCTATCTAAAGTGCATTTGCCTTCAGTGTGTTTGTCAGTTTAGATGTACTGGTGTGTAATTTGTGAGAAGCCAGAGCCACTGTAGTCATGACACATATCATTTCATCTCTCAAGGTGTCAGTATATATTGACATTTTCTAGTAGTACTAATTCTGTATTAGTGCTCTCAGTGACCCAGTTTAAGGATGGTGATATTAGTTTGCTTGCAAAGTCAGAGTTAATGCATATGTAGCCCACATTCAGAGTTTTGCTCTGACTTATTTGCATGGGCACATTCAGGGTGTTTCTACCAGAACTTGGAGTGGGCTGCTTATCTATAAAGCAAGATCTGTAGTTGTGCACAAGATCACTAGTACCTCTGTCCTTGGATTGCTGATAATTTTGATATATTGAGTTCTGAATCAACAGTGGAAGACTTGGTCATCTCTGAGGTATGGCTAATAAATCAAGCTTGACTTTATTTTACCTATGATGTGTAGTGTGCTGCATCATAGCACACTAATTTGATGGTTTATGATTTTCTGAAAGACAAATTCTGAAAACCATTAATCAAAAACAATAAAAAATGCACCCTCCCCATGGAGGGCTTTTGCCACTCACAGCCCCTTACACTGTAAACAAACTTAAAAATGACCACCAACTAATACTATTCAACATACTGCAGTACAGTTTACAGCTACATTCATCATCATCATCATCATCATCTTCTTTCAGCTGTTCCCGTTAGGGGTCGCCACATAAGATCACCTGTTTCCATTTCTTCCTGTCCTCTGCATCTTGCTCTGTCACACCAACCACCTGCATGTCCTCTCTCACCACATCTATAAACCTTATCTTAGGCCTTCCTCTTTTCTTGTTACCTGTTAGCTTCATCCTTAGCATCTTTTTCCCAATATACTCAGCAACCCTCCTCAGCACATGTCCAAACCAACGTAATCTTGCCTCTCTGACTTTGTCTCCAAACCTTCCAACCTGGGCTGACCCTCTAATATACTTATTCCTAATCCTGTCCACCCTCATCACACCCAGAGCAAATCTTAACATCTTTAATTCTGCCACATCCACCTCAAACTCATGCCTTTTTGTCAATGCCACTGTCTCCAACCCATGTAACATAGCTGGTCTCACTACTCTCTTGTAGACCTTCCCTTTCACTCTTACAGGTACTCGTCTGTCACAAATCACTCCTGACACTCTTCCCCACCCACCATCCCGCCTGTACTCTCTTCTTCAACTCTCTTCCACACTCACTGTTACTCTGAACTATTGACCCCAAGTATTGAAACTCATCCACATTCGCCACCTCTACTCCTTGCATCCTCACCATTCCTCTATCCTCCCTCTCATTCACACACATATATTCTGTCTTAGTCCTGCTGACCTTCATTCCTCTTCTCTCTAGAGCATATCTCCATCTCTCCAGGGTCTCCTCCACCTGTTCCCTACTCTCACTACAGATCACAATGTCATCTGCAAACATCATAGTCCACGGGGACTCCTGTCTGATCTCGTCTGTCAACCTGTCCATCACCATTGCAAATAAGAAAGGGCTCAGAGCTGATCCTTGATGTAACCCCACCTCCACCTTAAACACATCCCACTGCAGACCTCACCGCTGTCACACTACCCTCGTACATATCCTGTACCACTCTTACATACTTCTCTGACACTCCTGACTTCCTCATACAATACCACAACTTCTGTCTAGGCACCCTGTCATATGCTTTCTTTATGTCTACAAAAACACAATGCAACTCCTTCTGACATTCTCTGTACTTTTCCATCAACACTCTCAGAGCAAACATCGCATATGTAATGCTCTGTCCCGGCATGAAACCATACTGCTGATCACTAATCATCACGTCCCTTGTTAACCTAGCCTCCACTACTCTTTCCCATAACTTCATGCTGTGACTGATCAATTTAATCCCTCTGTAGTTACTACAGCTCTGCACATCACCCTTATTCTTAAAAATCGGTACCAAAACACGTTTTCTCCATTCCTCAGGCATCCTCTCACTTTCCAAGATTTCATTAAACAATCTGGTTAAAAACTCCACTGCCATTTCACCTAAACACCTCCATGCTTCCAAAGGTATTTCATCTGGGCCAACAGCCTTTCCATTCTTCATTCTGTTCATAGCTATCCTTACTTCCTCCTTGCTAATCCATAGTACTTCATGATTCACTATCCCTACATCATCCAACCTTCTCTCCCTCTCATTATCTTCATTCATCAACCCCTAAAAGTACTCTTTCCATCTCCTCAATGCACTCTCCTCACTTGTGAGTATGTTTCCCTCATTATCCTTTATCACCTTTACCTGCTGCACATCTTTCCTAGCTTGGTCCCTCTGTCTAGCCCAATCGGTACAGGTCCTTTTCTCCCTCCTTACAACTTTCATACAACTCTTCATATGCCTTATCCTTGGCCTTCGCCACCTCTCTCTTTGCCATGCACCTCATCTCCTTATACTCCTGTCTACTTTCTTCATCTCTCTGACAATCCCACTTCTTCTTTGCCAACCTCTTTGTCTGTATACTCTCCTGTACTTCCTAATTCCACCACCATGTCTCCTTGTCGTCCTTCCTCTGTCCAGATGTGATACCAAGCAACTTTCTAGCCGTTACCCTTACTAGTTCTGCTGTAGTTACCCAGCTATGTGGTAACTCTTCACTGCCACCCAGTGCCTGTCTTAACTCATCCCTGAACTCCACCTCACAATTACCCTTTTTCAGTTTCCACCATTTGATCCTTGGTGCTGCCCTCACACTCCTCCTCCTCTTCTTGATCACCAACGTCATCCTACAAACCACCATCCCATGCTGCCTAACTACACTTTCTCTGGTCACCACTTTACAGTCTCCAATCTCTTTCAAACTGGCCCTCCTACATAAGATATAATCCACCTGTGTGCATCTTCCTCCATTCTTGTATGTCACCCTATGCTCCTCCCTCTTGTTAAAATACGTATTCACCACAGCCATGTCCATCCTTTTTGCAAAATCCACTAGCACCTGACCTTCTGCATTCCTTTACCTACCCATCACTTCCTCATCTCCTCTGTTCCCTTCACCAACATGCCCATTGAAATCTGCTCCAATCACCACTCTCTCACCCTTGGGTACAGTCATCATCACTTCATCCAATTCACTCCAAAATTTTTCTTTCTCATCCATTGCACACCCAACTTGTGGAGCATATGCACTAACAACATTCATCATTACACCATCAATTTCCAGCTTCATAAACAGAACTCTATCTGACACTCTTTTCACTTCCAAAACACTCTTAGCATGCTGTTCCTTCAGAGTAACTCCTACGCCATTTCTCCTCCCATCCACACCATGATAAAACAATTTAAACCCACCTCCGATACACCTAGCCTTACTCCCCTTCCATGTGGTCTCTTGCACACACAATATACCAACCTTCCTTCTGTCCATCATATCAGCTAGCTCTCTCCCTATACCAGTCATACTGCCAACATTCAAAGTTCCGACCCTCACTACCACAGTCCTAGCCTTTTTCCTCTCTTCCTGCCTTGGGCCATGCCTTGCACCTCTTCTCCTCCTTCGGCCAACAGTAGCCCAATTTCCGCCAGCACCCTGTTTGCTAACAGTACTGGTGGCGGTCGTTGTTAACCCGGGCCTCGACCGATCCGGTATGGAAATATTTATTGGTGTCTGCATGAAATGATTTGGCGAAGTTTTATGCCGGATGCCCTTTCTAACGCAACCCTCCCCATTTATCTGGGCTTGGGACCGGTACAAAGAAATGCACTGACTTGTGCATCCCCAGTGGCCCATTACATTTTTGAACTAAAGAACAACAAAGGAACAGCCAGCAAGAACGTGTTCATAAACCCCTGATTTCATAGATCCAAATTTTGATTTTTGGAATTTTATTGTTAATACTTCTGGCACCGAAGTGAGGAAACATCATACATTTTTATTTCAGCAGTTAATATTCTAAGTGCATTTGTTTGACAGAATGGGGCCTGGATTAGTTTTGCTGATACTTGAACATAAAGGTACAGTTCTAGCCAGTAATGTGGTGTTTTTAAAAATATTTTAGATACAGTTATTTGAACTGTACTACTGCCATTTTCTGAACAATGACATGCCCTAGGTTTCAGAAAGAATTCTTAATGCTTTTGTGAACTTCCCCCACCATACAGAGGTCAGTTTACATGATCACATTAACTGCAACTAGGAAGAGCTCATTATCAACAAATACACACATCTTTAAAGTCGCCTTTAATTAGTGCCAGTGTTAAGCAGCACTTTTCAGTGTAATTACCACTTGCAGCCCATGCATTATTTTCACAGAGGCACTCCCTCAGCCAGTCTCTCCCACACACACATACACACAGACACACACTCATATCCTCTTGATTCATTCTTCTAACCTCCATGCAGTCATCCGGCACCATTCATGCCCCCGCTGACTTACACACACAAACACTACTATACACGTACACTTACTCACACACACCCCACCACTATTTTTCTGCTTACCTTCCCTAAACGTACCTGCAAAGCAGTCTGTCTCATCGAATATAAATCGGGAACACAGCATTTTTTCTGTTGTAATTATTTTGACTGGCTGTGCTAATTTATGCAGCTGAGCTTGGCAGCATAAATCCATTCCTGTGAACATTTCCAAGGTGGAGTACATGGCTAATTAGTATTAGCCACCCTCCAGAATGCCTCATTCCCATTTAGCATGGCCATCAGGATGGTCCACTGCGGTGATTCTACTGACCATGTAAAACATTATGGTGAATCTCTGAATTGGAAAGGGTTGCTGCAAAGGCTAGCCACTCATTTTAGGGCTTATCGTTCATAGTAACCCTTTATGAATCCTGAGGTTAGAGTAAAGTAATGCTTTGTACTGTGGGGTAAATTCTATGCAGCCGTTAGTCTGCTATGAGAATTTTTGACATTTACGTATGACAGTAAATGTTTTTCTAAGCAGAATTAATTATAACATCTGGAAAAATATTATAGAAAAAGAAGTGATGCATAATATAAGCACTAATAAGACAGTTACTTTGAGTATGTGTGCTGTGTTGTAATGTTACGAGGTTAAAACTGAAATGTTTACACAGTGCAAAGGATTACTTAGAAGACTGTAGCATGCTTTAGATTCTTTCTAGGGTTGAATCTAAGGAGGTGCTTAAAGTGAAGGATTAGTAATTAATGTTGCTAGGTTGCTGTATAGGGCAAACTAATCCTTATAAAGGGGGGGGGGGGGCTGGTTGAAGTTGAGTGTGGTTGCTAATCTTATTGGTCAGGATTGCTATATAAGACAACCAGGCCCTGGATGGGGTGGATGCAGTTGATGAGCATTTACATCTGTCAATCACTAGCATGGCAACAAAATTCTAAATTCAGACTTGAGGCCCAGGGCCAAGTTGATATGCCCAGAGTGAGGCAGTTTATGGATCTTACTGTATGCTGATCAGCTGACTTAAGTAGCTTGAGGAATGTATAAGCATATGCCAGAGCAAACTGAGAACTTAAATGTCTTTGAGCTAGTGCTAACATATTTGCTCACAGGTTGTTGTAAACCTTTGCTTCTTGGTACAGAACATATTGTAAACTGAAAAAAGGTTGAACAGCTGCCACTAATAAGAAACATTTGCTTGTGGATACAGCATGTATTGTATATTACAAAAGGTTACAAAATGTCAATTGGTATAACAGTTAGTTGCTATTTATTATAACTTTCCAAAAATGTCTGCTATGATGGTATCCTTTGGACAATAAATTTTCCTAAGGTGTCACCTGCCTGAGTTGGTTGTAGCAGTGATAAATATTAATGATCTCTTGCCATGGAATGAAAACCTGAGCAGAAAGATTTTCCCTATTTATAAATTTATAATTTTGGTTGTCCCACAAATTAGTCTGTATGCCTAAAGTGGAGCCAATATTATGAAAATGAGTGCATAAATACAAATACATACTTACATACATAAGATGCAATGATCTAAGTAGGTTGCATTAACGAACCCTTACTTTTCTAATGTCCTTGTTGCCAGGTCAGATAACTTGATTAATTTTATCTGGCATGACCTTGTGCTGTGAATCAACACTGAACTCATAACTCTCAATCTCTAAGCACAAGAATTCTGCACAAAGCCAAACATAATGTGGGGGTGGGTGGGGTGAAGACCAAAAATTATCCTAGATCTAGTCATTACCAACATGAGTGACCTGTGTTCCACACCTGAAGTCAACTCCTCTTTGGTCAGATCCAACCATAAGCTAATCACCCTTGATATCCACATCCCGCCCACCCCCCATTAAGGAAACAATGGTAAAGAATTTCTCCAAAGCCAACTTCATGCTTCTTAAGACAGAAGTGGTGAACTTCATGACACCCATGCAGATGGACAGTACAGTTACAACTGCTGAATCCTACACAAATGTACTCTATAAGCACTTAAACGAGTACATGGATCGTGCTATCCCAAACAAAACCAAGACGCTATCCTCCAAAAAAAGGAAGCCAATCTGGTGGTCCCCTGCCATAAACAAACTGTGCAACAGAAGGAAGAAACTGTTGCAAAAGAGAGTAAAATCCCATGAGTGGAGGAGCTCCCTGGTCAGCCTCAGTAAGAAGCTGAGATCCCTTATAAGATCCTCCAAAGCTAGCTATAAAAACAAAATCACCATTAGTTCTAAGGACAACCACAAAGCATTCTATAACTATGTCAAGAATCTTGATTGCAACACCCAGATCTGCTCTGAGTTACAGCACAAAGGCACGGAAATTACAGAACCAACTGATATTGCCAACATCCTGGCAGATAGGTTCAGTGCTAACTTTACCCCCCCCCCACACACCCCTTAAAGGGCCTATATCTATACAGGAAGAATGCAGAGTCCCTGTAATCACAACTACACAGGTAAAAGCTGCACTCTCTAAAGCCAAAAACACAGCATCCATGGGACCAGACAACATCCCAGGCTGCGTTTTACATGAACTTCAGAATTAACTGGCTCCCCACTTAAGCACCATGTTCAATAATAGCCTCACCATCAGGCTTTGTGCCCACTGAATGGCGCACAGCAACAGTTATCCCACTCCACAAAGGGGGATCCAGCACTGATCCTGGGAACTATCGACCTATTAGCCTGACAAGCCTGGTCTGCAAGGCCATGGAGCGTATCATCATGGAACTCATAAACAAAGACATTGGTACCCTCCAAACTCTGGATCCCACCCAGTTCGGGTTTGTGAAAGGCAGATCATGCTTCCTGAACCGGATCGACTTCTTTGAGGCAGTCACTAAAGCTGTAGATGAGGGTAAGGTGGTTCACACAGCCTATCTTGACCTCGCCAAGGCTTTCGACACCATCCCCCTATTCTGGAATTATAGCTAAACTCACTAAACTAGGTATAAATCCCTACGTCACAAGATGGTTTGCCAAATGGCTCACTGACAGAATCCACACTGTAAAAGTTGCAGACTCCAAATCTGACCTCAAAGCAGTGACAAGTGGAGTACCACAGGGTTCCGTCCTGGGACCTCTCCTGTCTGGTATCTACTTCTCTGAAGTACAGGCTAACACAGAAGGCCTCTGGCTAATGAAGTTCGCAGATGAATGCCAACTAGGAGCCATAGCCAAGTCCCCAAATGATGTGGACATCCTACAGAAGGGCCTGGCTGAGACAAATACCTGGTGTCAGAGCCATGGCCTCAAGCTCAATGCCAAAAAGTGCAGTGTCATCCCCTTTGGTAAAAACTCTGTACCCATGAACTACCACATAGGCAGCAATCTACTTAACACTGAATGTGTGATAAGAGACCTTGGGACCCAGGTGGACAGTAGTCTCTCCTTTGATAGTCACATCGCCACAGTAGTCAGGAAGTCCTTCTACGTGGCACACCTCATCATAAAAGGGTTTTCATCCAGGAAAAAAGAGGTCATTGTTCCCCTCTACTCGACACTCATTAAACCCATTATAGAGTACAACGCCCCTTTTGGAATGTACCTCACAAGACATCTGCAGCAGCTGTAAAGATCACAGAAGTACCTCAGAAAGAGGATTACTGGCCTCAAACAAATGCCCTACACTGACTGCCTCAAAAAACTCCAGCTTTACTCCGTAGCATATCACCTACTCCGAGGTGATCTCTGCCTAACATATAAAGCTATGTCAAACCCAGAGCTGTACCTAAAGAAATCACAATCCCTCTGAGCTACACGCTTTAGGGACCTAAACCTTGTCACCACAATAAATAGGATATGCTAGAGGGATAGATTCCTGTCCCATAGACTTCCCATACTCTGGAACAGGCTACCCATCTATGTCAAGCAAAGTTGTTCATTAGCACTCTTCAAGAAAAATCTTGATGAGTGGATGGGAAATAGGAAATACACCCCGGGGATCACTTCTGTGTCTCTGCTCGACAATGGTACAGGAAAATAACTTTCTTGGGTGGCGCAAGCCAGGGAACCTTGTTGGCTAGGCTTATGCAGGCCCTTGGGCCGATAACCTAGTACCTACCTATGAACCTATAAATAATGTACTTAGCAAATTTAGAAATGTTAGAAGAACAGTGATTGCTTTAGTACACATTTTCTGAAGAATATGAAGTCTGAAATTCTGTTATTTTTAGTGACTTCAGTCCTCAATGATTTGCCAGAACAGCACATATTTTGAAAGGAGCAGACTAAAAATAAGTTAAAAATCTGGACTTTCTGCAAAAATTTGGACAGCTTAGAGGTATGGCTGAACTGAGTTTACCACCCTACTGGGTTCAAGGTATTTCAGAATTTTCTTCAGAAATGATGCCAAGCTGACAGGCCAGTAGTTTTCATTTTGCCCTTTTACGTTTGAAAAGGAGAATCACCTTTCCCTCCTCCAGGCTTCAGAAATTGTAACTTCCTTCCATAATTAAAAAAAAAAAAAAAAAAAAAAAATGTTATATCATTTCCCTTTGGTTGTCCTGGAATTCTAAGGCGAATTTCAACAGGTCTCATTACCATATCCATCTTTATTATTAGGAGTTCTTTCCTGACTGTTTCTGCTTTGAATAATGTGGATACATTTATATATAGAAACATTAGTATTACATGTATGATTATCAAGATTAATAATTCACAAATGCAGTTTAAAAGTAACTAGTTAACGTTATTATTATCGAAATGCAAAATACTGGAACTGTGAGTTCTACATTGAGAAACATTAACTGTAACAGCCAACACTAAGAAAATCTGTCTAACTAAATTTAAACTTTAAGACCAGTCATCATTGAGGATACGGGGAATAATTCCTTACCTCAAAGTTCTAATATGTAACATAAAAGAATTCTACTAAAAAAAATTCACTCCACTTCACTCTTAGGTCCAAGGAAGTTATTGTGCAGCTCTTCTCAGCCCTTGTCAGACCCGTCATTGAGTACAGTGCCCCTTTGGCATGTACCTAACCAGAAACTTGCAAGAAGAGGTATGCCCTCAAAGGTTCCTCACCAGAAGAATCCAGAGTATGAATATTCTGTCCTACAGAGAATGCCTCAAGGCTCTATGTGTGTACTTAGTCTCCTACAGGTTACTGAGATGCAATCGAGGAATAGCATATAAGGCATCCTCAGATCCAGCTTTGATGAATCTCCAGCACATTCATAAAACAAATAGCACCAGAAACAGTAAATCCAAGGATCTGAACTTTGCCTGCAACATAAATAGATCTTACTGGAAAGACTGATATGTGTCTCAAAGGAATCCCACGCTGTGGAATAAACTCCCCATCTACATGAAGCAGAGTTTATCCCTGACCTTATTCAAAAGAAACTCTGATCATTGGATGGTAAATTACAAATTCACCACAGTCTGGCCCCCATGTCTCTAATAGACAGAGGGTGACAATAGTACATTAATCTCCAACTAATATACCTCCCCCACCTAATCCTTAGCTACCTCTTTACTAACATAACCCACCATGTAGGCACCAAGGAACTTTGAGAAAAAACTGGTCTGGATTGCATGGCTAGGCTTGTAAAGATCCTGGTGGTTGTATAAACCTATGAACCTTTGAGATCCATAAGTAGGAGTTACAGAACTCCCAATCACCATAAATAAAATGAACTACCAGCTTACAGCCTGCAGTAGAACACAATCCATGTCCCAGGCAGTCATGTTATATTCCTGAAAGTATTCATATAACCCCACATCAACACGAACACCATTATTTTGGCAGATTTTAACTACCCTGCAATTAACTGCAGCACCTATACCTCCAGTGTAGCATATGCCCAGAAGTTATTTGACTTTAGTAACAAAGATTCTGTGAAACGGATACTTAATAGGCCCATCAGAGGACATAATATTTCAGATTTGGGCTTCATAAATATAGCTTCTACATGTAGTATCCCCCTGGTCTCTCCTTCCCTAATTACTTCTGTCCATAAACTTGTGACATTTGCCTAAAAAATCCAAAATCTCTGAGGCTAACATCTCTAACTTTAAAGACTTCATACAATTATTAATGAAATCTCAACATTCACCCATGACAGCACCAGCACAGACACTGAAACAATAGTTAGCTTCACAAAGGAATTCTTTGTTTGTTTGTGTCTTTCGGCTTTTCCCGGTTAGGGGTCGCCACAGCAGAACTCCGGTCCACTAATGATTGGTAGTTGATTTTTACGTGCTGAGTTACCAGCCCTGACGCACAACCTTCAACGACGGTACACCCATTCACGCATGTCTCCATGTCTTACTGTGAGGCGACAACACTACCACAGCACCACCACCGCGGGAATTGAATTCTACTCCTGCTTAAATAAATGTGTTGAATAAGCCGTCCCAACCAGAGCAAAATACAATGGGAAATTTGAAAACACATTAGCCTGGTGGTCAACTACCTTTACGACAATGACAAAAAAATCCATAAATTGTACAACATATCCAAAACTCCTCATACCAAGAAAAATATAAAAGAAATACCAGGGATATTAAAAATTCTTTTAGGCCTAGTAAAGAAACCCACAAAAGCAGGCTAAATATAGCTGCAATTCCTTCTTTAGCTATGTTATGAAATAAAGGAATAATACCCAGCAATGCTCAAAACTTGTCCTGAATGGCACCAACTACTCCAACCAAATAGACACTGCCAATATACTAGCAAACAAGTTTAGTGCAAACTTCACCCTGAGACATCTGTACAAACTGCAGTTATCCTAGAATTCATTATACTCTCTAGCATCAACAAGGAACATGTTCTGAAGGTGCTATCAAAAACCAAAAATACTTCCTCCATAAGACCTGACAACATACCTGGATGTTTAGTAAACAGTGCCAAACATGCCCTCACCAAACCTGTCCTTATATTATTAAACCTAAGCATATGTCATAAGCCACAAGATTTGTACCTGAATTGTAGTGTGCCACAATGGTGATACCCCTGTAGAACTGTAGCTCTACCATGGAGCCTGGTAACTGTAGCCCCATCAATCTTACATGCCTGATCTGCAAAGTTCTGAACCATATCACAACTGATCTCATCAATTATAATATCAAAAAATCTCTTTAGGTTAAACCATCAACACTTTGGCGTCATTAAACGGCAATTCTGCCTATTAAATCTAGTTACCTTCTTTGAGAGTCGCAGAGGCTGTTGACAGTGGCCATACTTTTCACACAGTGTATCTTGCTATAGCTAAAGCTTTTTACATCATATTGTAAATGAGTTAAATTCTTTAAATTTAGATCCTTAGGTAGTAAGACAGATAGCAAACAGGCTAGAAGACAGAACCCATATAGTTCCTGTGGAAGATGCCTTGTTTACAAGTATGAAGGTTAACAGTAGAGTTCCCAAAGCCTTTGTGCTGAGAACCTTTCTTTTCAGTGGTGACTTCTCTCATCTCCAAACTGAGAACTGTGACCTCAGGTTAATAACTTTGGGCCATGGGTGATTTTCAAATCATTGGCCTCCCTCCAAGTGCACACTTTTTTTTATCTCAAGTAAATGCAAATGTTCTCTTGAATTAACTTTCCTGATTGCTTTAAACCATAAAATACTTGATCTGCTGTCATGACCTGACCAGTGTCTGCACCCATCAATTACAGTGCCTGATTATGTACTTCTCAAATGTTTGATTGTAATAAAAGCCAAATATTCTTGCAAAGACAGATTAATAACTGTTTAACCTGATCATGATAGAAGGGTCAGCCATTCTCTTCCCAGACAGCCTGTTACCTAGCAATTATAACCCCATTGTTTGCTGTGTACACCTTGGATGTCTAATCATAGTAAAAATAAATAATAATTACAGACACAATAATGCAGTTCATGCTTCTTTCACTAAACATATAGTAGACCATGTACTCATACTTATTTCACACACTTGCCCCCACAAAGTTGTTTAAAACTGATCATTTAACAATAAGGTGCAAGTAGCTTTTGTGTTAAAAAAGCACCTACTTCCACTCAGCAGTTATAGCCACTTTGCTGTGTACACTTCACCGGACTGTTATACATAAACAATACCTCTCAACCTCATAGCACTAGAATCAGGAACACAGTAAAAAAGTAATTAGGGACAAAGCCCTGCAATCAGGGACTAATTCTGAATAGTATTCATATATTTAGAAAGGCACGTAAAAATCTCCTGCCGCTTATTAGCAGACCAGAGTCCCTCTGTGGCGACCCCTAACCGGGAAAAGCCGAAAGATACAACATATTTAGAAAGTTGACAGAATAACAGTTTTTGTATTAGTTTGCATTTTTCTGAAGAATATGAAGTTTGAAACTCAAACTTCCGTCATAGTTTACTGACTGCAGTCTTTGAGGAAAAAAAAACAGCAAATTTTATGAAGAGCAGACCAAAAAAAAAAAAAAAAAACAAGAATAGTTGACAGGTTTCAGTTATGTTTCAGTTTCCCACAAACAGAAGTGACATGTATTCCAACTTATTTCACATAAATGCACACTAGTCCCGCAGTCCAGATAGTTAACTGAGCAAATGACAAGAGGGTAAGCCACTTTTACCTACAAACAGCCCCCACAAATACGCAGCAATTTTAGTCTGTTTGTGCAATACTGTTAGTCTTAACAGTGATAAAAAATAAATAAAGCTTTAAATAACTGTGTTTACATTAGCATACATGTTTTAAAAGGACATGAAGTCTGAAACTGTTGTCTGCCATTATTTACTGACTAGAATCCTCATTGTTTTGCAAAAAAAACATAAAAAAAACTCACATATTTCGTTAGAAGCAAGCAAAATGTACATAGCTATGAACCTTCCATTTCCAAATTGTTGAACACTGTTTTTCATAATGTGGCACAAATGGGAAAACGTAGAACACTCACTAGCAACTTCAACTAGGAAGCTCACAGCATGGTTATTTAACAATGTACTCTTACTAAAAATAAAAAAAAATATTTTGATAAATTACTGCCATTCAACATTATTCACCATGTATATGTGTTGAAAAAAGTCAGTATTAACACTGAGTATGTGACAGAACGGAATGTGGAATTTTTAAGACTCAGGAGGAAAAATATCACAAACTTACAGCTACTGGTCATTGCTGAGGCTGACTGTTGACAGTGTTTAGAATCTCAACATGTTAATTACAGGCACATAAACAATAAACATCAGTTGTGATTGAATGCATAAATAATAGCACAAATACATAAGTAAAACAAAGGATAACAAATCTTAGTGCTATATTCAGAAGAAGAGCAAAAATAAGGTTGCTATACTAGAGCAAAAATAATATTGCAACTAAATGCCAGTACCAAATCTGACGTTGCAATATCTTGGACTATTTTTAATGTGAGTTACAGTAATTTCAGAGTTAGTGTATATATGTAGCAGGGGTGTGTGTGGGGAGGGGGGTATAGCTCCACCCATTCAGTGAGTGCAGTGGGCAAATGTGTTTAAAATCGGGAACAGTAAGTTTCAGAATTTGCTGTTTTTCCCTTTTTGTTTGAATCACAATTTATTTTTAAAATATGAAGACTCACAGTGTTAGGTCTCACATGTCTCATTTATTAATATGCATTTGTTTACTGAGAAAATCTGAATGGGTCATGCTAGACCCGTTTCAGAGGAGACTGAAGGAGAAATCTCCAGAATACATTACTTACAATATAGCATTTATGCAAGGACACTGTATTGCATAAAGGAGAGTCTCTGAGTGAAGATGTTTTTATGAGTCAAGCTTACTGTACAGCCTACTGGTAAGTATACGGATTCATTTACAACAGCTGTTGAAATACTGTTGCTGCTAATAACACGCCAGCTCTATAGCATTTATTTTCCTGAAGTCCTCACTGAATTTCCAAAGTGCCCTGTAAATATCACTTAAGTTATGAAACTAAAAATTATATACTAGATCAGTGCTTTTATCTTGTTTTCAGCCCAATGCATTTTAAGTGATCTGAGGTTAGAGTTTAATCTTTTTGTTAAATGGGTAAGTGAATTAGTCCTTTGTGTACACTTTTCAGCTATAACCTAGACCAGAAAGATAATGCCAAGTAAAGTACACATGGACAGTTTACAGTATCCAGTCGACCGGTATTAATACACCTTTTTTCCTTTCAGAATTCTAATTGGATACTGTCATTGTTTAAAACTGACTATACATGTTTGACACTTATGCAGCATAATGATTTGCATACATGGTAAGTGTTGGCTTCCTGAAATGTAAAATGCAGGTAATCTATTTCAGAACAGTGGAAACATTGGTGACTTTTCACTGATGACACCCAACTTGCTAAGATATGTAACAGTTCCTTAATGAAATAATACATTGAAAATTACAAGTAGTTGTGGCATAATACACTGCTCCTGACAGAGGAGTCTCTTGAAGAAAGGAAGAATGAACTGAGATTTCACTAGATAAGTAGGGTACCTGTGATATATTATATCCAATTTGATGCAAAAAAAGAATGATTATCTCTCAGAAAAAGGAGGAGATGATAAAACACATGCCGCCTGCATGGATACCATGCATTCATTTGCAAAATAAATTAAAAAATTAAAACTTGACCGTGAAAGAGTTGGCAAAAAGTGCCCTTTTGCCTTGTTAACTTGTTATACTAACACCAGACATGCTTCCACTGTTACCAAGACTTATTTAGTCACTACTCACTCACTTACTCACTCAACAGTCCAGTTCATTCCTTGTTTGCTAACCAGCGTTAAGCTGCATCGTCAGCTGATTGTGAAGAAAGAAATTGCACTTATTCTGTTTGTAAAACACACCAATGTAGTGAAAGTTTTTTGTGTAGAGAGTAAGGTTAGTCTTATGAGAAAAACAGAGATAACAATGATTATTAGTATGAGCTATTATTATGGCCTAATTGCCTGTAGCCTTATACTTCACCTATATCTTAATGGCTTACCAGTGTTTGCTAAAACTGTAGATGTTCTTTGTGTTTCACTGTTGCAGTCATCACACTTGGGTTATCTGCCTGCAGGTAGCCCTCAGTCGGCTCGAATACCAGAGTCTTGGGATTTCTGCGTCGGATGCTGTCAATTCTTCCATGACATCAGGTCGTCAGGGGTATAAAACAGGCAGCCGACACAATTACACCAGTCTTTCTTGCCGAGAAGGAGCCCGAAGCAGAAGCAGTTCGCAAGTGCCCGGTCGGCCGCTACCTGAAATTTTCGTTTTTTGAGTTTCAAACCTGAAGTCTTCTAAAGCTAAGTACCCCGTTGTGGATTCTTTTTTGTTGTTCTAACCGATGTCAGAAAAAGTTAACAATTGTCTTGCCTGTGGAAAGCAAATACCTCACAGAGATTTTCATTCTTACTGTGTCACCTGTTTAGGCCCAGACCACGACGTCCCTCGCTGTCAGTTTTGTGCCTTGTTTAATGCCCGAACCATTCGTTGTTGGGCTATTTTTGTTGCAAAATTCTTTTGCTCATGTTCTGTGTATTCCGAAATGGCTTCGGTAAGCCATCCAACTACCAATCTTCCGAAAAAGCACAAAGATAAAGACAGAGACAGACCGCATAGGTCAAAAACTGCCAACGACCCTTCCGTTAAGCTAGTCGCCAGTCTGCTGGTATTCAGTGAGGTGCCTTTGCAGCCCCTAATGCCAGCTTCTACAGATTCACAGGCCTCTGCTGAGACTCATTCGGAGTCCGGTAGGCCGCAATATGCTTCTTTGACTATGGAACCTGCGGATGTCTCTACCTTGGATGGGTCTGGAGCTGCTGTGCAGGCACCAGCTTCTGAGGGTGTATTCCGACCTACCAATATTCGCATTAAACCGACAGCTTCTTTTTAAGCTAAAACCATCGAGTTTCTTAGGCCCAGAGTACGCACTAAGCCTAGAAAACCGATGACCAAAGCGCATGCTGAAGCTCCCATGCCTAAAAAACAAATGCTTAGAATGGCTGAAGACCTTATCACCCTAATTAGGGGAAGCCAGCCTTCCCCTGCTAAGAGACCAAGAATTGAGTTTCTTTCTGATTCTACAGACCAGGAGTCCGATGACTCTGGCCCTTCTGATTACCAGGCTATACCCTTATCTACCTTTGAGGATTCAGATGCAGAGGAATCCATTCCCTCTGCCTCCCCTCCAGAGGATTTTTCTTTTGGTGAAACCTTGCATACTTTAAGAGAGCATTTCTGCTGGGAATGCTAGGATTATCCTCAGTTCAAAAAGAGACTCAGAATTTTTAGAGTTGCCTCAGCACAGGCCCCTAGCTATACCCCCTGTCCTGGATGTTGTAGATGATGTCTTTATGGAATCCCGTCTTACTCCAGACACTTTACCACCAGCCCCTAGAAAACCTGACCGGTACTACAGAGTACCTGATTCTCACAAATTTCTCTTTTAAGAATCCTATTGCGGATCCAGAGACCATTTCCCAGGGACCTAAAGGTATTAAGGCTACTACAGCCAAAAACCCTACTCCTTCAGACAGGGATTCCAGAACTTTAGATAGATGGGGTAAAAAGGTATATACCTTTGCAACTCTTGCCATCAGGGCATTGAATTGCCAGTTTCATATGTTGAAGTACCAGCAACATATTATGGAACAAATTAAACAAAAAATGGTGTTACTTCCAGATTGTGCAGAAAATAAAGATTTACAAGAGTTAATGCATTCTGCAAGCCAAGTTAGTAAGCATACTTTGCAGTGTGGCTTTGATGCCCTAGAAGCATCTTGCAGGGCTGCAGTCACTGGATCTGTACTGAGAAGGCATGCTTGGCTGAAGGAACAAACCTTGCCCGACCATGTCAAATCAAAATTACTAGACGCTCCTTTAAATCAGAACCGTTTGTTTGGCATGAAAGCAGAATAGGTTCTTGAAAAGACTGAAGAAAAAGCTAAATCTAAGCAAACTGTTAAAGAAGTCTTACACGTGCAGCCACCTAGATTCAGTAGGCATTGGCTTACAAAAAAATGGTCCTTTCCAGCCCCTTCCAGGCCTTCACAGTCCAAACCCAGGGGAACCAGACCACTAAGACTACAGTTTCAGGGTATGCAGAGATCTAAACAATGGAGTGCTCCCACCTCAAAAACAGGGAGTGGCAAGCCACCCCCTTATGGTAAAAGTTCACAATGACTTGTCAATTATCCTTCCCAGCCCTGCCCATCTACTTGCACCTCTAGGAGGAAAACGTGCCCTTCATGCCAAAAACTGGATGTCCATTACTCAGGACAGATGGGGTCTAAACATTATATCCCAGGGGTACAGATTCTACTTCCATTCCCTGCCAACCCCAAGTGGGTTTCTAGATCTTCCTCCAAACCAGTGGGCAGAGGCTCAAAAGCAAGTACATTCCCTGATCAATATCAGGGCCATCCAAACTGTTCCTGTAGAACAAAGGGGACAGGGTTTCTACTCTAGATTGTTCCTGGTGCCCAGAAAAGAGGGCTCTTGGTGCCCAATCCTGGATCTATCAATTATCAACACCTTTCTGGTGGTCCCAAAATTCAAAATGCTAACTCTGCAACAGCTTCTCCCTATGCTAGCCAAGGATGTCTGGCTAGTCACCCTAGACTTAAAAGAAGCCTATCTGCACATCCTCATAAGGGAGTCTTGCAGGAGATATCTCCGCTTCAGGGCAGGATCTATGCGCCATCAGTTCTCTGCACTTCCCTTTGTCTTATCTACTGCTCCCAGAGTATTTACAAAGTGCCTAGCTCCAGCCATTGCATACTCCAGGCAGAGAAATATCCATGTTTTCCCATACTTGGATGATTGCCTGATTTAGGTGGACAGTCAGGAATTACTACTTCAGGACCTGGCATTTGTAAAAAGACTCCTATCTTCATTGGGATACACCATCAATGAAAATAAATCACAACTGGTGCCCAGTCAAAAAATTGTATTCCTGGGATCAAGCTTGAACACAACTTCCCAGATGGCCTTTCTCACTCCAGAAAAACAGATCTCTTTGAACAACTACTTCAAACACATGGCCATCAAAACCCAGCTATCTGCAAGGGAAGTACTGCAAACCCTAGGCTTCATGGCCTCATGCATTCTGCTAATTTCATATGCAAGACTGCATATGAGGAAACTTCAGTGGTACTTAAAAAGTCTTTGGTTCCAACATTCTTAGGACCTGGAAACAGTCATTTCGATCATTCCTTGTCTAAGGGCAGAGTTCCTTTGGTGGGCAGAAGCATGCAGCCACAACAAGGGACTGCCTTTCACTCAACCCCTTGCCACCCAAACCCTGACATAGCATTAGACTATGCATGGGGGGCTTACATAGCAAGCAAATGCATTCATGGAAAGTGGACCCCAGGACAAATTCTCCTGCACATCAATCAAAAAGAGATGTTAACTCTACAGTATGCTCTGACAGCCTTCAAATACCTAATCCTTCCAGGACAGCTGCTGATAAACAACAGACAATACCACAGTAGTGTGGTACATAAAGAAACAGGGTGGAACCCATTCTTACCCATTCTACAGGTTATCCATGGCCCTGTGGAACACAGCCTTGAGCAACCAAGTGCATCTGCAAGCTCAGTTCCTGCCAGGCAAACAGAATTCACTGGCAGACAACTTAAGCAGAAATCTCCTGGACCCACACGAGTGGAAATTTGAGCCCAACACCTTCAACCTTCTAATCCAGAGGTGGGGGACACTGGAGGTGGACCTCTTTGCCTCCCCTGAGAACCACCAGTTGAGCAAATTGTGCACCAGGAACCCTCACAGCAGGGCCTGGAAGATGGATGCCTTATCCTTCAAATGGGAAAACTTCTCAATTTATGCCTTTCCCCCTCTGCCCCTCCTCTCAAAGGTACTGCTCAGGATCAGACAGGATAGCCCAAGGGCAATTCTTATTGCCCCAGATTGGCCACACCAGCACTGGTACCCACTCTTACTCAGTCTGACAACAGTGCTACCCTGGCACCTTCATCAGACTCCTTCCCTGCTGTCTCAGCAGGAGGGACAGATTTTCAATCCACAGCTGCAAACCCTAAACCTTGCAGCCTGGCTTATCCCCTGAATACTCCACCAGCAACCCTCAGCAAGCAGGTGCTGGATGTCATTCTTGAAGCCAAAAGGCCTAGTACTAGAAAATCCTAGGCTGAAAAGTGGAAAAGATATTGCTGTTGGAGTCCATCTCAAGGAAAGGACACAGCTGTGCCCTCCTTACCTCAAATCCTTGATTACCTAGCAGAGCTACTCCACAGAGGCGTATCTTTCTCCACCATTAAGATTCATGCCTCTGCCTTCTCAGCTCATTATAATACTGAGCGAACTCTATTCTCTCACCCTCTCATCAAACAGTTTCTGAAAGGGGCTAACAACTTAAGGCCCCCTCGGAGAGCACCCATCCCTGCCTGGGACCTTAACTTTGTACTGGAAAAGCTCACGCTCCCCCCTTTTGAACCTGCAGCTTCAGCAGAGTTAAAATTCCTTTCTTGGTAAACAGCATTGCTTTTATCCATAACCTCAGCTAGAAGAGTGACTGAGTTACAGGCACTAATGGCTGTGGAACCCTCCATTATTTTCCATGCAGACAGGGTTTCCCTCAGGACTAACCCATCCTTTATGCCTAAGTTGGTCTCCAGTGTGGCTCTAAACCAAGCCATCCATTTGCCAACCTTCTTCCCTAATCCTCAGAAGAAAGGGAAGAGGATCATGCACTCCTTGGATGTGCACAGACAGCCCAGGTTCTACCTTGACAGGACTAAACCTTTCAGAAAATCTGACCAATTGCTATTCAGCTTTGCTACAGGGGCAGAGGGCAAGGCCATTTCCAAGAAAACCATTTCCAAATGGATAGCACACTGCATCCATTTCTGCTACAAGCACCATAGAAAACCTACCCCACAGGGGATCAAAACACATTTAACTAGGGCTACTTCCACCTCTACAGCATTTCTTAGGGGAGTCCCTACCAGGGACATTCGGGAAGCTGCAACCTGGAGTTCTGTACACACCTTCACCAAGCATTACCACTTACCTATTTTTTCTAAATCCAGAGCTGGATTTGCTACAGCAGTCTTATAAGGCCTGCTAACTCCAATTGAATGCCTCCACCCTTCTTCAGCTTTGGGAGTCAACCCAAGTGTGATGACTGCAACAGTGAAACACGAAGACATAGTACAGTTGTGTACACTTACCATAAATGTAGAAGTTTGAGTGTATTCACTTTTGCAGTCCTGGTTTCCCTCCCTCCAGCCCCCTGTTTTTCTCTATCCTTTCTACCTATCCTCTGTATGGCCAGTTTTATGGCAGGGGTATTTACTTTTTACTGGTGGTGTTCCACACCTTATACTAGCTTCCTATTTGGGGGGTTCCTGACATCTGGGGCAAGAAAAACTGATGTAATGGCGTTGGCTACATGTTTTATACTCCTGACATCATGGAAGAAGCAACAGCATCCAGTGCAAAAATCTGGTATTTGGGCCGACTGAGGGCTACCTGCAGGCAGATAACCCAAGTCTGATGACTGCATCAGTGAATACACTTGAACATCTACATTTATGGTAAGTGTACACAACTGTACTTTTTTTTGTCTTTCCCCTTTCTCAGCTATGGAAACTGGGTCATTATTTGTGTCTGCCTATAGTTATGCTCATGGCTTTGGACAAAAAACATTGAGTAGGGAGGGACCTATTTAAGAGGGACAGAACATGACTGCACTGGTTTTGTTAGAAGTCACTTAGACAGCTGATGGCTTGCAGCTCTTTACTAGCCTTCTTTACTGCTCTAGTAGTAAAGATGATTCCAAGGATGTCCTACCTTTAGGTGGGGAGTGGAATGACATGGGATAAAGGAATACAGGAAGCTTGATTTATAAAACAATTTGTGTAGTCTTGATTCTTGTATTGCAATAACTATATTATTGCCTGCTTCTGGTTTCTGTATATTTGCCATATCCTATATTTCCATGTTCAAAATAGGTCTAATTAAAACCTTTCCCCCAGATACAACAAACATTTTACTGTCACTGAAATGGCTCTTCAAGGCTTACATGAAATGCAGTTTACATTGCTAACCCAGGAAAATGACTAACTGTCTTTAAAGGACAACTGCACCCACAGACTCAAAAAACATGTTTATTTCATCATGGTTTGGTGTTTCCTACATTTAGCACCACTCTGGGACTATTTAGAGCTTTCTAGATATTTTTATACACAATTTCTGACTCTGACCATATGGGGTCTGGCATCTTGAAATAATTCTGACTGTTGAGTCTGCCTCTAAGTATCCCAGAGTGCATTGTTTGTCTCCAAAAAATTGCATCAGATCTGCCACATTTTCCTTAAAGCTCCTGTCAGTCCACTGATTTTGCAGGCATTCACTGCTGTGTTATAGTCATCTACTTTTGGTTATAATTTAATCCTTTTTTAATGACTACTTCAAACACAAGCAGTGCAAATGCTACAGAACAGAATTGAAAAGTACATTTTATTGCTCTTTCTTCTTAGAAATTGTAACTTGATTTATTTTGTGAAGGCTGAAATCTAGTTATTTCCCCCTTCATACCTACCTTCCCTAGCTGTCAGAGAGCTAAGGATGATTTGACCCATTATCTGCATGTGACTGACAGCTCACAGCAGGTGACCAGACTAATGTACTGTTTTCTTGTCAGCCTTTCCTTCCTTACAGTGGGAGATTTTTTTTTGTTGCACTCCTCCTGTCAAATTTAGAACCAAGCTCCACAGCACTGGGAATAATCACTGTTTTGCTAAGCATCAAACTCCCACTTATTTTTCCTTCCTGTTTGGTTAAATAGCTAAGAAATGATGCACTATAAAGACAAAAATATTTCACAGACTTGGATGACAGCACCCACATGCTTTTTTTAAGTTGTAGTTTAAGAAAATGACGGTATTGCATACTTCTTGTAATCTAATGTAGTGTTGCCGATTAATTGTGACAGACATCTGCTTCTTATGTAAAAACATGCAATTAATGTCTACGCATGGTCATTGCAAGTTTTTGCTCTTAGTTTTTGCAGCTGTTACTGTGCTTCTGCCTGTACTTTGTCACATATTGGTAGGGCTCTTCAGAAAAGTGAGATTATAGTTTGACATTTTTGCTAGGTTAAGAGTGGGCTGGGCAAGGCAGCTCTGACATCACAATGTGGGAGTTCCACTGGCTCTTCTATACAGCATGCAAATCAGGGGGGATTACATCACTTTGGGGGAGGAAACATCCAGGTAGCTAGAGCAAGAGCTCTGGCAGATGTGACATCATCATTTCAGAGCCAGCTAGAGGTTTTTCAACTTGGTTTTCAAAGTGAAAGTAAAACAGTACAGAAAGGTAGGAAGCCTAACAGGGAAAATGGTTGAGTGGATTAGTTTTTAAAGCTGCATGGGTGATTTTTCGAGGCTGAATCAGTGAACAGGGACTAAAAGAGACAGCAGGTTGAGCAATCTGCTTTAATATCCCGTTGTTGTCCTTTAAAGTATTACAGCACAAAAGAAGGATTTAAATAGGCACAGGAACAGCAATTTTAGGGCAGAGATAATAACTAGTTTCATAACTTTTGTTTGAGCTATAACTGACAAAAATAAATTTGCTAATAACATGTCTGTGCTTATGTATGTAAAAAGATATATGTGTACATGTTTGCATATACATAGAGAAAGTGAGGTACAACTTGGGTGTGTGTATACATATATATATGTGTGTGTGTGTGTGTGTGTGTGTGTGTGTGTGTGTGTGTGTGTGTGTGTGTGTGTGTGTGTGTGCGCCTGTGTGCGCGCATGTATCTTTCTACATCTCTCTCTGTAAATACATACATACACACACACACACACACATATATATATATATATATATATATATATATATGTGTATATATATGTATATATATATATGTGTGTGTGTGTACATATATATGTATATTTTATATATATATATATATATATATATATATATATATGCATGTTCATATGTAAACATATGTATATATTTTGCAAATAACATACACTGGAAACTTACAAGGGTGGTAAGGGATTAAATGCTGAGAACTGCAGTGTACACAATGGAAGAGAGATAAAAAAGGCAGCAGATAATATGGGTCCACAGAGAAGAAACAGAGTGAAGTGAAAGAAGAAGGAAATAGAAGAACAGAGGTTAAGGGTTGCATCTGGAAGAAGGATAATACTAAAATGTGCAAAGATGACATTGTTCTATAAAGTGGAGAAGGGTCCACAAACATATTAAATTGAGTGTGGAATATAGATTAAGGGCACTGAAATACAGATCAGTAAGTGGAGTCTGGTTTGCTGCAAAATGCCATACATGGGTGCAGTATTTTTTTTTCTTCAGGGAAGAAATATACATGCCTGCACACGTGTGTGTGTGTGTGTGTGTGTGTGTGTGTGTGTGTGTGTGTGTGTGTGTGTGTGTGTGTGTGTGTATATAAATACGTGTGTATATATATATATATATATATATATATATATATATATATATATATATATATTCACTTCTGAAATTCGAAATACTGAAATGTCAAATTTCAGTTTGTCGGCATCTTCCACTCAAACATACAGTTAGCCTGAGCTGGTTAAAAAGACAGGTTTGGGCGACAAAACCTTCAGAGCTTTCATGACCTAGACCTAGAGAAGGACTCTGGTTTGTTGTGCTTTGGAAAAGTAAGTACAGAGGACCAAGTTGCTGCTTCTAGAATACTTCTGTAATTCAACCTTTCCCAAAAAGCCATAGATGAAACCAATGCATGACAGAATATGGTTTGACCTTGCCTGGAATAGTTGTGTTGCAGGTGGAATAACAAAAGGTAATAACCTGAGATATCCATTTGGAAATAGTCTGCTTTGACACAAGTTGTCCCTTCTCCTTACCTTAACAAGAAATGAAAAACTGAGCAGAAGTTCTGAAAAAACTTATATCAAGATAGTACCTGAACTGTCTGTGGACATCCAAGGTATGAAGTATCCTTTCTCTGTCATGTTGGGGCTCAGGGAGTAACACAGTTATATGGATAGTTTGGCTTTAAGTAAATATGAATGACACCTTAAGCATAAAAGAAGGATTAGTTCTCAAGGAAACCTTGTGCTGTGGAAAATAAAATAATGTTGACCACGATAAGAGCTTATAGCTCAGGTATTATTCTTACAGAGGTCAAAGCAGGGAGTAAAACTTTTCCATCTTAAGAACCTCAAGTCAGCCAGATGAGCTGGTTCAAGTGGAAGAAGTGTTAGCTTCTCTAACACAAAATTAATGTCCCAAGGAGGAGTCACTGTTTTTCTTGGAGGTCTCTTATGCAAAAACCCTTTAAAAAATGGTGACATGGGAATGCCTTGAAAAAGGGGATCTATGGGCAGACATGCTGAAATGGCAAACAAATGGACCTTGATAGAGGAGTAAGACAGGCATTTAAATAGAAAAGCAGCTCACACAAATATTGTAAAACAAGTGAAAGACTACTCCGAATGGGTTCAGGTTATGTTTTTGGCACCAAGTAGAAAACATTTTTTATTTGCTAATATATGATTTTGTAGTAGAGAGCTTTCTTGCCCCCATTAGTACCTCCTGCACATCCTGAGTAAACAAGTGCCTAAAAGGTACGAAGACCCTGGGATGTATGAAATGTCCCTGTAAGCAAATGGAGCTTTTCTCCCCGGGCCTCCTCTGAAAATGGGTATTACCCAGTTGGTCTTTCCCACTAAACAAAGACAAAGAAATACATTAATTTGTTTTGTAATTTTTGCTGAATTTTACATTGTTAGGGTTTTTTTTAACTAAAAAAGGGATATTACCATAAAATGAATACTTATTTCCCTGAATAGCTGTGAATACCTCTCAATCTGTTAGCATAAGCAATCTGGTTAAAGCCTAAAATAATGGTAGGACAAAGGGCCAAAAGTAGGGACACATTTTAAATGTTGCTCTTACAAACTTAAAAAGTTGTTAGAATAACAAGATTTGTGTTAGCATACATTTTCGGAAGGAAATGAAGTCTGAAGCTCAAATGCATGTCATTATTTAGAGATTTCAATCTTCAATGATTTGCCAGAAAACTACAAATTTTATGAGGAGAAGAGAGCAAAAAATATGAGGCAAAAATCTGGACATTCTGAAAAATCTGGGCAGTTGAGAGGTATGCATGCTTTAAAGTTTACAAAAATAATGTTCTCTGGAGCAACCTCTTGCTTCACTGGATCTTCACAACAGCATTGTATGGTACAGAACCCTCTACACCCTCATGCATGACCACACCTATCCACATATACTAGCATACAGGCACTCGCTCACACTTACATGTACGTATGCACTTGCACACAGTTATATACATGTAATCACACGCTAGCATACACGCATTAGTGCACACTTGGATATATACATGTAATCACATACAGTAATACTCATACACTCTCATGTACGCACTCGTGCACATTCGCATACATGCACTCACACACACTTGAATATGCACATGCACACGCACACACCTGCATAAACATATGCACTTGCTTACAGACATATGCACCCACTTGCAAACATTGGTATACATGCACTTTTGGACACTCTCAGACAACTGGGCACACACAGACAGACAAACACACACATACAAGTTCTGAATTTTGATGTCTGTTTTAGCTTTTCTTTGGCACAGCTTTGTTTATTTAAAAAAATCTGAGCCAGGAGCTGGGAGCACAGTTCATGACTTTATTTAAAGTGGGGGGGCTCACCACCCCTTTCCCTATGGTTCTGGCTCTTTTGGGGTACAGTTCTACTCCCTAAGGAATCACCAGGAGAACTTAATATCACTTAATTGTCCCTCCTTTTAAAACAGTCATTTATGAACAAGTCTTATCATGAGCTGGCCAAGCTCAGCTCTCTGGAACAAGCTACCAGTAGAAACAAAGCATAAAGATACTCGAATCAAGTTTAAATCCCTTTCTGAGCACATTTTCAGGGAAGTTGCTTGTAAATGCTTTAGGGATAATAGATAAGCTCTTAAATTATTTAATATTCTAAAATGGCTTAGTCTGTTCCTTTGCCATTTAACCCTTCATAATCCTGTGCTCTCTTCTTAGGCTCTAGGCCCGTCACTATAATCTCTTGTTTTTTTTTAACTCAATCCCATTTGAGTTTTTTTCAAGGACATTCAGTTTTAAACCTTTAAGAAACAATTTCCTGTAGCTAAATTGTATTGTATCCGTGCAACTTATAAAACCTAATGTAAACCTGCTACTTTATTAGAAACATATAAGAAATGTATAACGTTCTACTTTATAAAAATGTATAACAAGTGTATATTAACTTTCTAAAGTTTTGCAACTGTGTAAACCTAAAAATCTTTTGTACTTGAAGTGTATAATTCCATTTTACTGGTGTTGTTTATTGTCACTAAGCCCAGATTGCAATTGTAAATGGTCTCTGGACCAGTTCAAGTACGCAGTTATCAAACAGTAAACAAAAATAAATAAATGAATGAATGAATTAATGAATGAATGAATGAATGAATAAACAGGGAGATTATTTATTTATTATTTATTATTTTACATGACAACTATCTGAAATATGACATTCATACGGCCCAAACTGTTAAAAGGTTTCACAAAAAATTAAGTTTTCTTTACAGAAACAAACAATTTTAACTAGATACACAAAAGCTAGCATCGCCCGTACAAACCTCCTCTCCTCTCCGGGAAAGTCAGACTGGACACAGGTCCTTTTTCAGCGGAGGCCTGGGGAGAAAAGCTCCAGCAATAAGAAATATACACATTGTATAAATTAACGATAATAAAAAGAAATTCTAGTAGCATATAAATTCAGCAGTAGTACAGAGATACAATACAGTACTTAGAGGTAACAATAACATAACATGTAATGCGTGAGTATGTACATTTAGATAAAGAGGAAGGCAAGTTATAATAGAAATGAGAGAAATGAATGAAGTACAATAGCACTAACGGAGCAAGGTGTAGTTAAATATACAGAACTTAGAGTTATCCAGGAGGGTTGCAAGAACAAAGCCAGGTGTTTTCTAAATGAGTAGTTAAGAGCTTTTTGAATTGTACATGGAGCAGTTAGAGGAGAAAGAGGTAAGCAGATTATTCCATAGTTTAGGAATGACGTTTGAGAAGAGAGAGATTCCCCAGGTGAGTTGCTAACTTTGGTGGTTTCTAAAAGGAGTTTATCACTGGAGCGGAGGGCTCTAGAAGTGGTGAATGGTTGTATAAGATTTTTAGAGTAGGGATTATCTGGTTGATGCAGGATTTTGTGAGGAAAGGATAGTTGTTTATTGTGTAGCAGTTGAGGGAGTTCTAACCAATTTAGCTGTTTAAGAGCACTGCAGTGATGTGACCTGTGTGTGGCATCTGTAGCAAACTTGGCAATTTTATTGTAGCAGGATTGCAGCTTAGTAAGATCAGTTTTACATAGGTTGGTTAGTACTGGAGGGGCATATATGAGAGTTAACAGGAGAGGAGGTTTGTACGGGCGATGCTAGCTTTTGTGTATCTAGTTAAAATTGTTTGTTTCTGTAAAGAAAACGTAATTTTTTGTGAAACCTTTTAACAGTTTGGGCAGTATGAATGTCATATTTCAGATAGTTGTCAATTTCGGTCCCTAGCAGTTTAGTATGTGTTACTGTGGTGATAATTTGTTTTTGGACTCGTAAGTTGAAAGTTAGGTGAGTAGAAGGAGTTCTTAAGGGGTAAAAGAGAAGGTTTGTTTTATTGGGGTTTAGAATGAGTTGGGAGTTGATGAGACATGTTTCTACTGATAGAAATGAATCTTGAGTTATGGTGTGGAGGTGGCTGTGCATATAAGTGTAGAATCCTCTGCATATTGTATCACAGAGGCATGAAGAGTGGAGGTGAGGAATTGATTGGTAAAGAGGGAGAAAAGTAGAGGTGCAAGGATGGAGCTTTGTGGGACCCCTAAGGCAACTGGCAAGAGAGTGCAGAGGTGGTGTTGTCACAGTACACCCTGCTAATGTCCTGATAGGTAGTTTTGGAAACAGGTGAGAGAGGAACAACTAAGGTTTAAGGAGGAGAGGACCTTAATCATTTTGTTGTGATTTACCATATCAAAGGCTTTGGACAAGTCTAAAAATATGGCAGATAGGAATTGTCCTTGATATCTCTATTGGTTCACTATATTAGTAAAGGAGAGTAGGGCCGTAGTGGTACTGTGATAGGGGTGAAAACTGTGTTGTTTATTAGATAGTAGTTTGTGGGTGTGAAGGAGATCCATGATTTGGGTATGGATGACTCTCTCTAGGATGTTAGATAAGGGAGAAAGGATGGCAATTGGGCGATAGTTACCAAGTTTGGTGGAATTGCCTCTTTTATGTAGTGGTATAATGTGGGATATTTTCCAGATAACAGGTACTATGCTCTCGGATATAGATCTGGTAATGAGTATTGCTACTGAGTATGCTATTTCTTCAGCTGCAGTTTGCAGAAATTCAGTTGGGAGATTATCTGTAGCATGGTAGTAGGTTTTACTTTATGCAGTAGTTTTTTTTATGGTATCTACAGACACTGATTGTAATGTAAATTGGTTGGGGCTTTTCTGAGAGGGATTGCTGAGCTGGGGTGCTACAGGGGAAAGGTTATTGGAGATGTTTTGAGAACTGGCAAGGTTTAGGATAGTTTCTGTAAAGTATTTATTAAATTGGGTTGCTATGTTATCAGAGCTGTTGTTTGAGGTTGTAGTAGGGGTAGATGTTTTGCCTAGCAGTAGTATATTATTAACTGCAGCCCAAAACTCTTGAGGGTTATTGTGGTGTTTTTTTCTTAATATTATGGTAGTAGTTTATTTTGTCTTGTTTTCAAGTTTCTTAGCTTTGTTTCGAAGTTCAAGGAATGTTAGTTTTGTAGTTTGGGCTTTTTATTTGTGTTATTGTTCCCAGGCCTTGTCTCTAGCTTTGAGTAGGGATCTGCATTCCTTATTTAGCCAGGGCGCATAGTTAGTTTTCTCTCTAATGGTCCTGGGGGAGCATGGCAGTTTAAAATGTCTAAAAAAAGTAATATTAAAGGAGTTAAAAGCATCATCTAAGGGTAGCTGTTCAAGTGAATCCCAGTTACACCTTTTTAAGGCAGTGATGAATCTATGTGGGCTAAAGTCTTTTTTGTTTCTGATTGTATGGTACATGGTTTGATTACTTTGATAGGTATGGGTACATACATGGAAAGTTGGTAGGTGGTCACTCAGACTGTCAGGAAGCCTGCTTGTGATAATAGGGAGGGGTTGTTAACCAAAATCCAGTTGAGGATAGACTGACGTTTAGAAGATTTGTCAGTTCTTGTGTGGGATGTGATCATTTGCATAAACCCATATAGGTTAATGTGTGATGTTGGATTCAGAGAGAGAAATTTTATTTTTTGTACCTTATTTTTGGCTCCTTGCAACTGACTATCAGCTGTCCCCCTTTCCTTTCCTTTCCCTGCCCACCAGGTCTACAGAACCTAGCTTGGCCTTCCTCAGGCTATACCCAGCTCATGTCCTGGGCTGCTGAGGAGATTGAGGACCCTGGACCAGTGACATACTGCTGCCAGGAGTGTTTTCTTCCTTTTTTCCTCTATCCTTGCAAACCACTGAGTACCACCCTGTGGAAGGGATGTGCAGTGGGGATCTGCACCGAACTGTGTCTTACTTCCACAAGGGGCCGATGCCAACAGAACAGCCCCCACCCTTGAAAAGTACCTGGTGGTTGTTTTCCCATTCTCCACCAGGGAACTCAAACCACTTAAGTTTGCTCTGCATTACTACTACACCAGGATGCACATGCTTATGTTTCCTTGCCAGCATCTGAGATACCTGAGCTACTAATCAAACTCGGGTCACCTGGGTTGTAGTTAGGAGTTTATCTCTCTATGCCGCATCAGTGCTCATCATTGCCATAATTTTGATTACTGTATTTATTAGCAAGATCAGCCTGTAATTCTGCAGGAGGTGATAGTCCTCAGCATATCTAGACAACGCTATAATTAGCTGTTTAGCAAGCATTTTAAAAATGTTTTCTTGGTGATAACATTCTACAGAAACACTACAGTAGCAAAATTTGACTGAGAATATTGAAATATGTAACCCAAATGAAAAGTGTGCCAAAACGTTGGAACATAAGTGAAACCAAAAAACCAAAGAGATCCACGTCTGCCCAGACTCCAAGTTATACTTGGATCCGTTTTCTTAACTTGCAGATATGGAACTCTTTGTTTTTTTTTAGTTTAAATATTGAAATATGTGTTATAGAAATGTATGGATTACCCATCTGATCTGAAAGTTTTTTTTCCCCAAACCCATTTCCCACTTGACCCACAAGTGGCTGTCAAGCTAATCCTTACCCACCCCCAAACTCTTCCCTTCCACCTCTGTAGCTCCTTTCCATCAATCCCAGACATATATCTTAAATGAGTAGTGACCCACACATACCGAGGAAGTCAGGCTTATGACAGAAATCTTTAAAGCAAGAGAGTAAGAAACCCAATGGAGAGTATCAGACAGGGCAATGGGAGCCTTCTTGTTGTGGTTGCTGGTTAGAATGTCTATCGGGAAAGGGTAACTTAAAGTGTCATCAACATGTATGATGCACACAGCTGCCCACCACCCAAAAGACATTGTGTCATTACCCCCTTAGTTTGTTTTCTTTCCTTTTTTTTTTTAACAAGAAACATCTTTATTAAACTATCATGTACAATGACATAGGCAATCTTACATTTATATAAGTGAAAGTAAACCAAACTGACACAATCTCAGTTGCAAACGTTGTACATTACAAACCATGCTGACACAACTGTAGCTGCAAACATTAGACATCATTTATAATATATCCAGTCATTGTCAGTCAACCATTACATAGTCCTGCTCTGCATATATTGATCCCACACTTTCAATTTTTCCTATGTAATTGGCTCCTCCCCTTTTCTAAATATCCTAATTCCAGTTGTTTTATCTCTGTTACTATCTTTGCTACTTCTAGTAAAGTTGGTTTAGACTTTGATTTCCTTTTTTAGTAATTGATTTTTTTGGCAGCCATCATAACTACACTGAGCAAGGCCTTACTATGTCTAGGCAATTCCTATTCTGTATCATAGCTCAAGAAAATCATTCCCTTAGTTACACCAATTTGCTCACCCATCATCTCCTACAGAGCAGTCTGCAGGGAATCTTTAAAGTCTGCCAGCTCATTACACTCCCAGAAAATATGTTCCCAGTTACCCCTTTCTTCCTTCCCCATCACACATTTGCTGTCTGCCTGAGGAAAAATTCTTTTGAGTCTACTTGTGGTATAAAAATACCCATGTAAACACTTCCAAAAAAAGATCCTAAATCTTCTAGACTTTGTTACATGTTTGGGAGACATACGTATATCAACCTGTTGTTTTTTTTTTGTGAATTGCTTATCCAGTCTCTCTTCCTAATCCTGTCTAATCTCCTCTGATTGATTCTTATACTTGTCATGCACTGCTTTATATGCTCTACTAATTATTCCTTTCTTAATGGCAACTTCTGTTTTAGTTTGTTTTCAGCATTTGAGACTCCTGGTCTCCACCAGAGGTCACTGAAGCAATGATCCTTTCCAGGACCTCCCCTGAGATAGGAGAGCTTGCTTTTGGTAGCTTCATCCTGTGCCCCCATCCTAACATACCAGTGGCCTGAGTCCATTCCACCTGGGTCCATTCCAAAACTCTGATTGCTGTCAGCTACCTGGAAGCGGTTTTTATTTTTATATATATATATATATATATATATATATATATATATATATATATATATATAGGAGTTGGGTATTTGGTCAGAAAATGCTAGGTGGTCAATATCTGTTTAATCAACCACATTTAGTTGTCAAATGCAGATGGTTAGTAGCAAATGTGCTAGTGTGTGTGTGTGTGTGTGTGTGTGTGTGTGTGTGTGTGTGTGTATATATATA
>NC_056748.1:797426864-797446864 GCF_019279795.1 Protopterus annectens
ACTTCTGAGGATTATTTTGGTGAGTTTGTTGGAGTTTACAGTAGTAGTTTTTTTTTATCTTTAAGTATTGCCTTTTTTGTACTATTTCTGAGCTGCCTGAAATGTAGGTGATCAGAGATATTTCTGTTAGCTCTCCACTTAGCCCAAACTTTATTCCTAAGCAAAATTTGATGTCTAGTTTCATTTGAAAGCCATGGGGCTGGGTTAGACTTCATTCTAATGGACCGTTTAGGAGCATGCTTATCCAGGATAGATAGGAATTTGGAGTTAAGATACTTTACAGCCTCTTCAAGTGGAAGGGTTTTTAAAGGGTTCCAGTTACAGGCTTTAAGCTCAGCTTGAAATAATTCTGAGTTAAAGTGTTTGGTAGAGCATGCTATCCTAGAGGTGGGGAGGTTGGGAAGATCCTTTTTTCTCTTATGATGTAGGTCAAAAAATTATCACTAACATCATCTGGCAGAGTTCCTACCTTGTAAGATTGTTTCTGTTTATTTATGAGTAACCAGTCTAAGGTGCTCTCTTTCTTATTAGGTTTGTTAATTCTGGTTGTAGAGGTTATGGTTTGGCTAAAGCCATGGAGGTTAATATGAGAGGTAGGATTTTCAGCACTAACACCTTTCCAGTCAATATTAAAGTCGCCTAGTATTATTGTTTCCTGGGGGCAAGTGGAAGACACCCAGCTTAGAATAGCCTCTATTGTAGTGATATTATTTCCGGGTGGTATGTATATGCAGATAATGTATAAAGATTTTTTTGCGTTGATTTGAAGTTTGGTAATAAGGACTTCTGCGCGATTATCCTGGGTTGGATTAGATGGTAGGGTGGAGATATGAATCCATCTTTAAATAGAAGTGCTACTCCACCACCTTTACGTTTTGTTCGGTCTTGTCTCACTATATTGTAGCCTTGGGGAATGATTTCATTGTCTTTAGTTTCTGGTTTCAACCAAGTTTCAGTGAGGCAGAGGATATCAAAGGAGTGACTATCTAGGAGGGCATGGAGGTGGGCTACTTTATTATTAGTGCTTTGGATATTAAGATGTCCTATTAGGAGAGAGTTATTGAGATTAGGGTGGGTTGTTTGGATAGTGGGGTTGGTAGGGCCAGGGTTGGGGTGGATGTCACCATCTTTTAAGGAGGGATTATTTAGTTTTGTTACTGAATTATACCTAAGGTTAGTTTGAATTTTCACTTTATTTATTGAGGTAAATTGTATTTAATGTGGGAGAGTCAATGGTATTTAGGTAGTAGGTAACTGGGAATGGAAGTTATGTTAGTATGTCTATTAGAGGGTATGTGTGTGTAAATTGCTGTTTGTTTTAGAGAGTGGTTATGATGAAAATAGTGCAGTTTTTCAATGGAGGTAAGAAGTTAGGTTGAAGTGAGGACAGTTTAGAGTATAACTGCGAGTGTTAGCTTGGTTAAATTAGTCAGAGGCATCTTAAAAGGATTATAAAAAGAAGAGGAGTGATAAATTACAGAGTGAAAAGTAGAGGAAAAGAAGATAAAGGGATAAAGGAAGTGAAGAGAGGAGGGCACTAATATGTATTGGATAAGAGTAGGAGGATATGGTAAGGTACTCTAAGGAGTGGCTTATTGTGAGTGATTGTTAGATGGTAGGGGTGTGGCTATAGTGTGTGGGATAAGGTGAAGTATGGATTTGGTTGAAAGAGAGAGAGGGTGTGGTTAGGGAAGTATAAGTTTAGGACCTGTGGGGATGTGTGGGAATTGGGGGTAGGGTATACTCCAAGACTGCACAAAAACAAACTCACACACGCAAATTCTCCTTATATGTATATATATGTATATATATATATATATATATATATATATATATATATATATATGTGTATATATATATATATATATATATATGTGTATATATGTGTGTGTGTGTGTGTGTGTGTGTTGATATATATATATATATATATATATATATATATATATATGTGTATGTGTGTGTGTGTGTGTGTGTGTGTGTGTGTGTGTGTGTGTGTGTGTGTATAGGAGCCATTTATAATCTCGAAATACTGAAATGTCGAATTTCAGTATCTCAAGACTATAAACCCGAATGTTTAAAATAGCGAAAGTTCATAATCGCGAATTTGAATATCTTGAATTCATGCTTATGGCCTTATGTTATGTGATGTCCGGGATTGTGTGTTTATGGTGCGCGGTGCCGTGTGTGGATCTAGGGGTCATGTCAGGTAAGTGAGTGTTCTGTAAGGGATTTGAGTAGGGGTTAGAGTGTGTTTGAGTGTGCTGATATGTTTGATGTGTGTGTAAGGGACTGGAGAATCTGCGTGTGTGAGTTTGCTTTTTTTCCTGTTTGTGCAATCTTGGAGTTAGTATATATAAGTAGGGGGCGGTGGGGCAGCCCCACAGAGTGGTGCAGGGGGCTTGCCCCCCTGCTTATGTGTGCATGAGTTGTGTATGTGTGTAGTTTGTGTTTGTTTATGTTGTGATGTGGGTATTGTGGTTTATGTATGGTTTAGTGTATGCGATTTGTTCGGTGTTTTGAATTTCTCGGTTTTGGGCTCAGAGTTTTGTAGTTTCTGTGTTTTGTGGATTCGGTTTCATAGTTTTGAAATACTGAAATTCAATGTTTCAGTATTTCGAGATTATGAAGTGAATCCATATATATATATATATATATATATATATATATATATATATATATATATATATATATATATATATATATATATATATATATATATATATATATATATATATATATATATATATATATTTGTGTGTGTGTGTGTGTATATGCATGTATATATATATGTATATATATATATATATATATATATATATATATATATATATATATATATATGTATAAACATATGCACACATATAGTAGGGGGGTGTGGGGGTGCAAAGGGGGCCTGATCCCCTTTACAATTTTTTGTTATTGCTTTTTGGTATTTGCATGTGCCAAGGTTCTTTCTCAGAGTGTGCATAACATGACGATATTTGCATTGTTGACCATTTTTGATCGGCGTTCTTACCATCAATTTTGTTGATTTGTCAACCAAATTAAGTATACCTATAATATACAAATGTATACACATGTAAATATATACATTATATATAGATATAGATATTTATATATAAGTAGTTCCATCTACTTTGTCTAAGTTCAGATATCAGAGGGATGGAACTTTGCAATGGTAAATTGACAAGGGAAATGTGTTTTCACATAGGGAATACAGAAAATATATATGTGTGTGCTATAACTAGGTTGGGGTTAGTTGTAGTTGTCTGTTTATGATTACTCTTAGGTAAGGTTAGTGCTAGCATTGTGCTTAGGGTTGGAGTTAGAGTTAAAATTAGGGCTAAGGTTGGTGTTAGGGCTCATATACTTAACTAAGAGGTATGCAGGGGGTGACTTACTCTCACTACATTTGCTGAGATGTGATGCAGATATGAGAGTGGGCTATGTTCTTAGATTACTTTCAGCTTGCTGTGTGTAACCCTGGAAAAGACAACACCTTATTGGATAGGCTAACTGATGCCTGCTGAAGCTATGTTATTAGTCCTTCAGTTGGACAGTGGTGATAGCTCTTTTTGCAATGGGAAAGCTTTGTTGCTACCTATTTGATTCCCTGGTTTACATCAAGTGTAGTGACTTCTTTGCCCTTATCCCTCTTCTGGGAAGTGGCCTGGAGATGACCTCCAGGTTTCTTGTATGTCTTTTTATCTTTTCTTTCATTTCCAGTTTCATACACTAAGCTAAGGGTCCAGATGGAGAGATGAAAAGTCAGCAAGCAAAGGAGAGTAGTAGTCCTGAAATTGAATTATTCCTCAAGTCTCGGTGAGTACCTTCACAAGGTGGACCCTTTTTTCAGAAAATCTCACCAAGGCGACACTGATGTAAAGACTATGTTTATATATCATATATCATGGACAGAAGTAGGTCAGAAACTAAAAAAGATAGCTGGGTGCACAAGACCCAGGATAAAAAAGTGCCCAACCCTGGTAGGCGCACTGGTGCCAGGACTGGAAAAGACATTATAGAATCCTCAAAATACGGAAACATTCCTACAGTGGGGCCAGGCCAGGTCAGGGGGAGGATAGCCCCCTGTTGTTGAAGGAAGTAGCAGTCCACAAAATTACAAAAACTGATGGGCCAAAGAAGAGCCATAAAGACAATAAAGTGGACTATTGAGGATAAGAAAGAAATCATGTATTGTTACTATTATGCAAAAAGCTCAGAATTTCCAGACACAAGATATACCAAATGATTAACAGAGAAATTAGAGGAGAAAAAAATACTTCCGCAAGAAAAACTGTCAGAAGCTTCAAATGAAAATTTCTATTCATTAATACAACAGATTTGTGAGAAACAGTATACAGATCAAGAAATCTTAGTCTGCTTGGAAAAAGAAGCTTCTGAGGAAGTGCAAAAATATAAATAACAAAACCAAGAGATATTTGAAAAGTATAAAAAAGTAATATGGACATGGGAAATAAAGAGATATTTGATATGGTGCAATATTTATGCAAAGAAGAAAGCCAAATTAATCAATGTAAAGAAGGCAGCCCCAAATATATTTGAAGAGAAATACAGGCAAAGGCATCCAGATATGGAAAATTTCACAATAAATAAAATAATATCACAAAGATGGACCGTAGAAAAGAAGATCAGTAAAGTAGAAGTTAAAAAAATAGAAGATGAAGTTGTGGAATGCCTGCGAAGTAAAGGATTTGATGTAGAAGGTCTAATACAGGTTACATCACAGCAGGATGGAGTGAGTCTTCAAAGCAGGGAGAAACAGGAAGATCAGGAAACATCTGAAGAAGAAATTTGGACACGGGAAAGAAAAAGATTTAATATGGTGTAATATTTACGCAAAGGAGAAAGCAAAACTAATCAATACAAAAAGAGAAGCACCAAAGATATTTGAAGAGAAATACAGACAAATGAATCCAGATATGGGAAACTTTACAATACAAAAAATAAGAAGACAAAGAGGAAAAGTAGAAAAGGAGATTAGTAATGGAGAAGTTAAAGAAATAGAAACTGAAGTTATAGAGTAACTGCAAAGTGAAGGATTTAGTGTAGAAAATCTAACTCAGAAAGCAGCACAACAGGATAGAGTAATGGATATCCAAATTAAGGGGAAACCAGTGGAACAGAAACAATTGGTCAAGTGCCATATTAAGATAATTTGGAGCCTCTCACAGGAAACCAGTATAAACATTCAATTGAAGCTAGACAGCAAGGGAAGGAACAGGAAACTGTGATGCAGTCAATGTTGAGGAGCGATAGGCCAGTGAGTTTCCATATGACAGAGCAACAGACAGCACAGAATGAAATTGATGAGACTGTGTCACAGGATAATGTTATAGAAGCTTCTATAGAATGCCCGCAGGAATTGGAAAACAAGGGATGTGCCCTCAGTTTGGAAGAAAATGAGCTAAGAGAAAAATTGCTTGATTTAATAGACATGGACAGATATATCAAGATCAATGAAAGAAATAGACTGTAGAAGGTTAATAAAACCCAAAAAGTCAGAAGTCTGATAAAACAATGAACACAGTAATTAGGACTGTTCATAGAGATCCGTGTGATATAACAGAAGTAAACAGGATATATTACTGTGCAGCTAAATTAATAACTGATAAAGTTCTACCACAAGAATACAAGGTAGTGAGGGAAATGAAGGAGAGAAATCAAATACCATCATGGAAATATCGAACAGAGAAAATTATGAAGCAATTAAGACAAGAAGTGTCACTGTTAGAAGACTATAGAAGAGGGAACAGGTCAACAAAAATAATAAGAAAGATAGATGTGATAAAAGCAAGGTACAATATTAGAACAGACCAAGATCTATTATGTACTATCACAAATAATAAACTAAATGTTTCAGCACAGGCAGAAAAACGTAGGAGATGCGAAGATAAATGTAAAGGAAAAGTGCAAAATAAGCAATTTATTGAGGATGCAAAAAGGGTTCCTGTGGAACATAACAAAGATGTTAAATGGACAGAAGTAAAAGAAAGAATAGGAAGTTTAAAGGTACAGGATATGAAATGGGATGAAGTAACAGCTAGAGAGATAGAAATAAAGTTAAGAAAAGCCTGTAATTGGAAAACCCCAGGCCCAGATGCAGTACCTAACTTGTGGTTAAAAGTATTAACATCTTTGCACTAAGATTTAGCCTTGAGTAAGAGCTATTTATTTGCGCACCCAGAACAGACACCGACCTGACTAATAACAGGAAAAACAATGCTCATACTTAAGAGTGAACCTGTAAGTTACACAAAAATTATAGACCAATAACTTGCCTTCTGACGACGTATAAACTATACACGGGAATTGATGCCAACAGAGTTTATAGTCATTTAGAAGAAGACTCAATTATGGCAGTAGAACAAAAGGGCAATAAAAAGAAAGTCATATGGAACAAAAGATCATTTGTTGTTAAATAAAGTCATAGTGGAGAACTGTAAAAAGGGGAAGAATCTTAAGTATGGTATGGACTGACTACAAAAAATCATTTGATAGTATCCCTCATTCATGGATAAAAGAGTGCTTAAAAATATATAAGGTACACCCCACACTGATCGATTACATTATAGTGACTATGAAACAGTGGCAGACCACTTTGCAATTAATCCATGATAAAGGACAAATTGTTATCCCAGGGATAAAAATTCAAAGGGGAATATTCCAGGGTAACACTCTGTCACTGTTACTATTCTGCCTTGCCCCTAATCCATTAAGCTGTTTACTCAACAGTTTAGGCCATGGCTATAATCTGGCCCCTAGAAAACAAGAAACAAAAGCTCACAGCCGAAGAAATCACTCTTCGGCTGTGAGCTTTTGTTTCTTGGTTTTACCCGTCTTGGTTTCTACAGATTTGTTCCCCTAGAAAACAACAAAGTGTAAAGACTTCTCACCTTCTCTTTGTCGATGATTTAAAACTGTATAGATCATCAGATGAGGAACTGAAAGTGCAACTGCAAGTTGTCAAAACTTTTTCAGATGATATAAGAATGTCATTTGGTCTTGATAAATGTGCAAAAGCAACTTTTAAAACAGGAAAACTGCAATGCCAGGAAAACATCAGTTTGGGACAAGAATGTGTTGTAAAAGAACTTGAGCAAGAAGGAGTGTATAAATACTTGGGAATTGATGAAGGATCAGCAATAAAACATGAACAAATGCGAATAAAACATAGTAAGGAATACTTCAGAAGACTTAAATTAATCTGAAAAACAGCACTGACATCTAGGAACAAAATCCTAGCTATAAACAAATTTACTCTTCCTGTCCTAACTTACAGTTTTGGAGTGGTTGACTGGCCCCAAATTTGTTGGACAGATTAGACAGGAAAACAAGAAGGATGCTTCATGCTCACCAAATGATTTATAAAAATCAGTGCATACCAAGATTATATATTCCACATTCCAAAGGAGGGATGGCCCTCCTAGAAATTGATTATATGTATAGATCTGCAATCATGGGACTCCTCATATATCTGTTGACCTCACAAGACCCAAACATACTGAAAGTTTTGAAACATGAGGAGAATAAATCTAAGATGACTTCTCTGCTTAATTTAGCAGAGGCTTCTTGGCATCAAGCAGGAATGGAAATCAAACCAGAAGTAGATAAAAATCAGGCTGGAACTGAATGTGCCAAAAAACAAAAGAAAGAATATAAGGTGAAGTATCAGATAAGAAGGCAAGAAATGTGAAAAAAGCATAAATATAGTTGCAAGTATAGAAAACTTCTGGAAGAATCTCATGTTGATCAGGAATGAACACAGGAATGGTTAAGGAGAGGTGAACTCAAACCAAGAGATGAAAGGTTAATATTGGCAGTCCAAGATAGTGGGCTGCGTACACATTAATTTATAAAGTCCATTGAACATGTGGGAGAAACAGGCAAAAATGTAGGTTTTGTAAAACCGAATTGGAAACAGTTGCATACCTCATTGCTGATTGCGACATACTAATGGCAGAAGGACTGTATACTGAAAGACATAATAATGTGGTGAGACTGTTGCACTGGGGATTGTGCAAACATTATGGTATTGAAGTGGCTGAAAAACACTAGAAGCATGAGCCACAAAGCATAATAGAAAATGAATAAGTGTACATCACATAGGATCATCCATTACCAACAGTTCAAAAGATAGATGCTAGAAAACCAGATATAGTGGTCCAAGAAAAGACAAGAGTAGCCGTGATCATTGAAATTGCCACACCCAGTGACTACAATGTCTTGCGAACAGAGAGAAACAAAGTCATAAAATATCAGCATCTGCAGGCAGAAAAGAGAGCAATGTGGAAGAAAGATACCTGGACAGTTCCAATAGTAGTAAGAGCAACAGTTCTTATAAAAAAGAATGTACAGTCATATTTAGATATGTTACCAATACATGTAACTCCATACGAACTGCAGAAGGAGTCATTACTGGGCACATTGCGGGTGCTGATAAGAGCACTACTGGCTGACATCAAAGATTGAAACAATACTAATATCAGGAACTTTAATCATACTTTGACTTAGGAATGGGGTCCATTCCCATCATGGTATTAGAAACCCAAAAGACTTGGAGAAATTAAAAAAAATAAGCTCACTTTAGCAAGGCCAAGGTCATGCTCATAGTCCTGTACTGAACTCAGAAAATGTAGTCCTTAGTCTTGTTCTGACATTACCTTCTTGAGAATCCTCTCCTGCTGAGGTCCTTAAGAAATCTTTTAACTCATTTGTCTAGAAAACTCACCTAGACCTACAAACTATCAGTTTAACTGCCTGGTTTCTCCATTTCCAATAATAGCCAGAGACAGAATTTACTTTTAAAAGTGTCACCCAGATCCTTCAGTTTGCCCAGAAGTTTAATATCTTAAAACATACAGAAGAAAGTGGATGCATTTTTTTTTAAGCTGGGCCTTGGAAAAAAGGTGAGAGGCCTTTCTCAGCTCCAGTTGCTGCAGTACAAGACTGTCTAGCACAATTCAGTTGTTTCCAGTTTTTGCCAGAATTTCAAACTTCTTCAATAGCTTCACTTAAGGCTTGTAAGCCCTTTCTGAGGGATATTTCATCTTGAGCTTCCCTGAATTCTTTCATGGGGCATTACAAACTGGATGTAGTGTTATGTTCCTGGTCTTCCCTTAGAGCCACGGTTATTCAGAGAATCCTTAATGTGATACCACCCAGTGGGGTTTGCTGACTCTAGCCTAGTAGTGTGAAGAATGAACTATACCATGTCAGATGTGGAAGTTATATACTTACCTACTTACCATAGTGATCTGCACAGTTATAGTTTATTTTCCTCACATCACCACCCACTTTCCCCTGACATGGCAGAGGGGAGCCTCTGCCTTACATGGTATGCATGCATATTTTAGGTTTCGTACTGTGTTTTGCTTATGAGCAACCTATTTCATTTCTGGAGAATGATGGTGATGTGCAGACATTATGGATCGGAGGGAGGGAGCCTGGAGAACCTTAGATCAGTGCTGAGCAGACTGGCTGCTTATTTCAGTCCTAGTGGCAAGGAGGATATAACATGAATATACAGATTTATCATTAGAGTAAGAACTGCTTAACTTGTGATTCTACTTGGTTTTGAAACTGGACAGCCACTTGTCATCCTTTTCTTATCTCTCTCTATTTTTGCAAACTCCCATATCAGTTTTTCACAACATCAACGAAAATTTCCCCATCCCAGTATGCCAGCACAAGCTTGCCATACCTTCCCAAGCCATTGCTTACATAACTGTAAGGCTTCATACTTCTCCAGCTTTATTTCCTGATGTGAAGCAAAATCCACCCTTTTACCTTGCCAAAACTATAACCTGTATTACTCTTTGAACAGATGTGCTTCTGCTCTTAAAATTCAGTGATGGAATGGCTAGTTCATATTTTCTCACAATTGCAGTTCATAACATGTAGGGTTATACACTAGAGAACTTTGTAATTGTAGTTAGCTTCATTGTGCAGTGGAATTAGAAGACAAAAGCACACTTCCCATAACTAAAGTAACCTAATGTTACCATTCAATGACCACAAACATGTCTTAAAAATGGAAAGACTTGAGTAATACCATGTTTGTCATTTACTAATCTAGTTCTTCATCACCTTGAGTTATCAGTAACTTAGAAGTGCTGTAAATCTGCTTACTATTTCATATGGCTTCTGCCAAATTAATGCCAGGAAAGTGTTTCTCTCTAGATATGGGACTGTCTCATAAGCCAAGGAGTGCATGTCATCCGTAACTATCAAGAAAAGTCATTATTCGCCTGCCTCCATACAAAGACACTGTCACTCCAACCCAGTAATATAGTTCCATGTATAGTTAATAGTAACCCAGATCCTGCATAACCTCTGAATTAACACATTGCTGTGATTCCATGATATAATGGTATTGTAATGTTGGCCCCAACCCACTGCAGCACATTAAACCAAAACTTTTGATTCACCCATTCCAAGTTACTGTAATTTATGAAAATGCCACATCTGTCATAATATTGTTGCACCTTCTCCATTTATAAAAGATCGTCTGAATTAAATAAAAAGGTATTATTCCCTTGAGATTAATGTATTGGTTAGAATAAGTAAGAGACACCCATATCTACTTGCGACTCTTCTTTGCCAGTATTTGAAGTACACCCAATCATTTCTGAAGATTAAGTGTGCAGAAGGCCCTGTTATATAAGAGATAGCCTGTGGTAGCATTAGGAGGAGCAAGATGGTTTTATCTGACACATTACCACAAATTCTAAACCCTGTTTTATGCGCATCTTAGTGGGTGCCTTAGGAAAACAGAGTTTAATCTTTTTTGTTTGGTCCTTCATGCTTTGCTTTAGGTCTGTTTTGTAGTATACTCAACAACTATTTAATGGTCTTCTTAGGTTTGCCTAGGCTGCTGCATTGTATCTTACCAAAGGAGGCTTCTCTGCTTCGTGATCCAATATGCTGTGGCTTTCCTTACTTCTTTAGTTAGTATCATCATCAGTGTAAAACGTGGTTGAATGGAGTAGTGAACCTTTTTGGCCATTATAATCCCAAGAAAGTATGTTCTTATGGTACTCAGAGCTGATGAGCATTTGGGGAAATCTGGATGCTATGGCTGATTGATTTAAGTATCAGATCACTATGCCTGACTGCCATTAGGACATTTTCCATACTCAGGAATCATGCATATTTAACAATTAAATTCCTTAGGATCTATGTATTCAGCCTTCCATGGTGATGAAGACTTATTTTGTGAGCCTGCTTGTTTAATTAATTAATTCACATTTTTATGACCAGGAATGTCCAGATGAGTAGTGCCCATTATCAGTAAAGTCTCTAGAAGAAAAGCTAAAAACAAACTAGGAGCAATTGTTAAGACAGACTTAACAAAATTACACACTAAGCATAAGTAGTAATTAATTAATGAACATACATGATTCAGGGTGCAATGAAGAAAAATAAAAATAATCAAAAATAGACCATATGGAATAAGACACAGAATTCACGAGTCAAGTTAATAATGTTTGTCATATGATAAAATGAGAGTGGATAATTTCAGAAGCACAAAAGAAATGGATATTGCACATATTAAACATAGGAAAAATGAATAAAACGACAGCAGTAACTGTTAATGTACAGTATTGTTTTCTGCAATTTTATCACATCAAAGTCATAGACATTCTAATATAAGTTACTATGACAATTTTAACTAGAATGTTCAGCTGCAAATTAAGCATTTTCAGGTAATTCTTCATTGACATGCCCATTTATTATAGTGACAGTTTTTTCCTTTGAGTTTTTGAATGCATATTTGAAAGAATTGTACAGCAGTTCGGTGGAAATCTGTTCTAGAGCTTCTCAACTAAGAATAAACATGGCTCACTTAATCTGTTTCTGGATTTAGATAAGGTTACAAGAAGCATATGTGTATAAATCTTAGGTCATGATGATGCTGTGCCATTCTAAGATGCGAACAGTTGAGGGGCAATTGGCATAATAAGTAGTCTATGGGTGAATTTTAGTTGAATTACAAATATCTGTTGTTTGGATTAAAGCCACTGTGATTTGTGAAGTAAGGACCGGTGGTAACTTCTAGCATGGTGCCCTGCTGCAGATCTAGCAGTTCTGTTTTAACTTTGCTGTAGCATGAAAAGAATGAGGGAGATCAGAGGTTGTGGAATTTATGCACAGAACAGTGAATGTATAAAAGTTGAGCAGTGGGAGTAGGAAATGTCCTGATCTGTTCAAGGTATTGCAGTACTTACAGCAACCTTGAGTAAATTGTCATTTATCATTCCAACTAGTTTGATGGTACTAACAATTTCAGTCATGGAATGATAAAAAATGTGCAGATGAAGTTTATGCTTTGGATGTGGTAGTATCTGTACTTTCATTGTTGGTGACCTTCTAGGTAAAAACTTGATTTTGGATTTGTTAACATTGAAATATAGTCTTGAAAGACTTAACCAGGATTGTTTGTGGAGTTGAATGTGCTCTGTATTTTATAGATAATGACAGGTACAGTTTTGACTGTAAGGAAGATGGTAAAATCGTTAAAAACACTGAACCATTTTGGAGTTGCCACAGTGCTCTGCCATCCCATTAATGAGTATATCGAAGTGCAAGGGATCAGTCATTCAGCACTGTGAAATTCTTAGGCTCACCATTGGGAGGGCAGGGACTGTAAGAGGAGAGGTTACACCCAGCAATATGTATATGTACATGGCTAAATTAGCAAGAGTTCTGGGGTTCCGCAGAAGAATATTTCTTCCATTTATGTATTACTTAATGTGAAAAGTGGATTTGAATGCTATATTCCCTCTGAATAATTTGCAGAGATAGATTGCCCAAAGCTTCAATTTTTGTCTACAAGCATTTCAATATTTCCCGTAGTTATCAAACATTTCTGGCCTCTTTCATTAGCAGGCCTTGATGTTTTATCAGTTAAAGTTTTGTTGCTTATTCATTTTTTATTGTGAATGTTGTGGAAGATTTATGTGGTTGCAATGCCTTTTCAATAACCTCCATAGTCTCTTAAACACAGGTATTATACCAGTCATAACTGACTTAGTTCCATGGTGAAGGAGAAAAACGTTTTCTGTCTCTGTGTATGTGTACTTATAAGAGTGGCATAAAAGTGATCTGCATTCTTCTTGATCCATGCAGATATGAGAAAGAGATCAGCCTGCTGACTTGAAGAAATAGCCCGGATCAGTTAATTATATATGCAGCCAGTGCAGTGAGGGTGCTTTTTATGGGCTTACACAAAGGATTTTCAGTGCAATTGACAGGAGTTCCATTGTTGTGCAGCTGTTGTGACTGCAAGCTCAGCATCATACTAAGATAAATTATATGCATTGTTTGCTCACATTGTGGTATGTTAAAGTGGATAAAGAAAATACTGTGTTATGGGACAGCTACAGGCTGCTGAATCACATTTTGCCAGAACTACTGCTCACCAAAAATGTTTTGCTGAATTGTGCAGGCAACAAAACAACTCCTGAACATGAGGGAACACCCCTGACCCCATAATCTGACAACAAAATATAAACTGTCCAAAGGTCCTTTGCTTTTTTTTTTTTTGTCTACTTGGTTCATCAAACGTTTTTCAATCAACAGCAGTTTCTCTAAGCTTTGACATGGCAGGCTGTCATCCTCCCCTCTATAATGTGGACTTCTTTGTCAAAAGGAGTCTGGGTGCCATTTTCTTCATCCAGATTCCATTGAGACCTTGCTGCTTTTAGCCAACATACTTTGCTGGCAGTCATCAAACTTAACGTCTCAATAATTGTACTTTGCACTCAGGTCCAGAATTAGGTGAAATGGCACCCTAGGAGAAGGGCTCCATGATACACACCATACTCCTGTTTCCCTCTCCTTCCCCTACACACACATTACCCCGATGCCACCATGGTTCCTCTCCTTATCCTGGCATTCTTATACCATATGGATGATTTTTTGTACCTTTTCTCACATTTTGTCTTAGTCTTCATTTTTTCTTGCATTTATTCATTTATTCACAAATCACATCCTTACCAGGCAAAGCTGCACTCTGATAACTGTGCAGGAAATAACTGCATTATGCTACTAGGTCTTCAGAACCCATGGGAGTTCCTAGATGCTGTGAGATGCATTTTAGATTTTTCTAAACAACCTGCTCATCTGACGATGGCCTGAATAAAAATGTTGCATAAGAAAAGAAATTCAGTATTCCATTGGGTTATAAATGCTCTGAGGTGCATTTTAGAGCTTTTATCCAACCTTTTGATCCAATGAGTACTTGAAATTAAATTGTGAGTAAGGAAAGGAACCCAGTGTTATTTGTTTTATTAAAACAGCAGTTTACAATAAACTGAGAAGACAAATGCTTGCAAGGCACAAAGTCTGGGAATAGTATCTACCTACCGACCTCTGTCCAAAAAAAAAAAAAAGATCGGCATCTTCTGTGTATCCCCCTCTAGTGTTAAGTCAGGATGAAAGTGAAGACAAATATTTCTAGTTGTTGCTGTCGTGCCTCTACATAGTATGCATCCCCATCCCTACCCTCAAAAGACAGACACTGTCTGTCTACCTCTCTGATGTCAGACTAGGAAAAAAATGAAAAAAACAAATTGAACATAACAAATGTCAACCTTTTGCTTTCAGGCATATATAAACAGCATGCCTTCTTACCCTTCCCCAAAAGATAGCCGTGTGTGCACACATCTGATGTTTGATAATGAAGAAAGTGAAAAAAAAAAAAAAACGGCCGTAGTAATGTTTGCAACTTGTTACTCCTAGACTGCACACTGCTTGTGTATATGCTGTAGAGGCCACTCTGAAGTTTATGAGGAAATTTAAAGAAATAATGACCACAATGTTTCATTGCTTTAGGAACATAAATAAATAAGTAAATACCCTAGGTGGCTGCCTAGTTTGCCTATGTGTAAGGCAGGCCGTGTAATGCACTAGACTTTTTCAAGAATGCAGTTTCCCCTAACGCTGCCTCAAGACATCACTTCCAATGGGTATTGTGAATTATATAGAACTTCACATATGTTTCTTCACTGATTTTCATGTAGTAAAAACTAAAGACTGTATTCTATGCACAAAAACACTCGAGTTCTCCCATAAACAACCACTGTGTGATAAGCTTTTCCTGGTGATCTCCTTAAATCCACAAGCTATGGGACATGTTAAATCCTGACCTGAGGTTTCCAGTGATGTAGGATGCATTCAGAATATTCAGAAGTTCAGAACATCTCTCTGTTAAGCCAGAAGTATCTTTTTTGGTGTATTACTTCACTGCGTGTGGTGAACTGAGACCATATATATTTTTCAAAGCTTTGCTAGTGTTAGGTCCAGCCTTGTGTTGCAGAGAGATAAAGCCCTTACTGTGCCCCAGACAACCTGTGCTTGACTAGCAGCACAAGCACTGGAGGGACTGGATGGGGAAAGCATAAGAGTGACTGGCCGATGATGGCTCACCCATTCTAGGGTAAGGGAGGTTATTTAGACTTGCTGCAATAGCCGCATAAAGAACTTGTTAAGCTGTGCTCTGAAAATGGTATACTGCTTAATTGGGAGGTTACACATGCAGGGTATCTCTCATGCACCTCACTTAGGCAACCTGAGGGAGACTAAGGCAGGCCCAGGAAACCTGATGAACGAGATCAGACCTGGTGATATCTGATGGTCAGCTGCAGAGAAATAATTTTGCTAGTGTTTGCTTGTCACTGCTCAGACTAACTAGAAGTATTCTTGGGAATTCTGCTATGCTTGTTATGGAAGTCTGTAAATGAGCCATTTGGTGAACTTTCCTTGATTACAGAGGATTATGATCAGATTTCTAATCATAGCTATGTTGTTCTGTGTCTGAGTTATGAAACTCAAGACTTCATCTTGAGAGCTATCCATGTCAGAACAAGCAACAAGTGAGTTATGATTGCAGAGACCTAATTATTATTCTTTGCAGTTTGTGGAACTTTAGCTGCTCTAGTGTATGAGTAGTTACTGAAAAAAAGTGTAGGTGCGCAGTGTTTTACCACTTTGAAAGCTGTAAAACACGAGTGCAAAAAACGTAGCACTGCACTGTGTTTAACAGCTTTTAAAGATGTTTTATTGTCTATTTGCTGTTATGTGGTGACCAGCACAGGGCACAGTTATTCTCAGTGCATGAGATTGGAGCTTAACAGTGCTAAAAGGTGCTTAAAAACCTTAAGAACCTCTTTTACATTAGAAAAGTGCTTAACAAATCTGTCTTTTTCTTGAACGTGAAACATAATCAGGATATTCCATGCACTACAAGGATGCTGAAGCATGCCTAACATTAAAGCAAACTGCTAACAGTGTCCTCAGCTTCTGGTAACTGGAATGCATATGTAATACATTTCAGCTATTTTCTTACTTTAGTCCCTAGTGATGGGCACGTGCCTTCTGAAACTATCAGAACCAGTAATAGCCCTTGCTGACTTCCTGACCAAAAAATACATGTCATTTTCAAGAATAACATATTCAAACCCTTGTACATAAAGGATATGTGAACAACTTGAAATATTTTATTTCATTGAACATGTAGAGTATACTCAGTGTCTTTGAGTGTTTGTTGGGGGTTGGAGGGCATGATTGGGAAGAAAGGAAGGGGTCCACTGCAAAAAGAATACAATAAGGGAGATCAAGAGGTGGTGGTAAAGTAGAAAGTAAAGCAAAATCATCATGAGGCGTAAAGGCTAACTGCATGCTGTACAGGTGGTGGTATTCTTTTTCTTCTTTGTTTTATTGTTATTATTATTATTATCATCATCATCATTAATGTTATTGTCTTTATTATTAGTTCCTTTCTTTTTGATGATGGCTGTATCTTTGAATGTATTAGTCCACATTTTTTGCATATTCTCCATAGTTCTCTTTCTGAATTGTATGAGGGACAACAGCATATGCCTTATCAATGAACATTTAGAATGGTGACATTCAGGAAAGCTTCTTAGACTGCAGTTAATAGAAACCAAGTTTTTGTTAGATTTGTTCTCTTTCTGAGTGGTAAGTAAACGTGAACATTTTTTTATAAATATTGTCCAGTATCAATAAGCTGATAGGAAAGGACTGCATGAAAAATCATCAGTGACAAGTTTACATGATCCCACCTCCCAAAATATGCTTGTAGACATGCCAAGGTTACAGACAAATTGAAAAACTAGACATGAGGTTTCAACATCATTGACTAACACTAAAGTATTTCCACACGGAGAAAGACTCAGAAGAGAAATATTTGCAAGTTGACAAACTCTTCATGAATTGTAATGACTCACGGAGTGGTAATGCATGTTGCTTTGTTTGCCTTTCTCATTCATTCATTCTGCAATCTTTCCTATTTTCTGCTCATTAAGCAATCTTCTGCCTTAACCTCGTCTATAAAATTTTTATGTGCCGCTCCTCTTTTTTTAATTTTGTGCTTTTGGTTTAAATATTTCTCTGTACCTCTTTAGCATTGTTTGAATTCTCTTTTTGGTTTATATTTGCCCATGTTTTTTTGCATGCTATTGCATTGCGCTCACCACATCCACACTCACAGACATGTGCAACACATACACACACACACACACACACACACACACACACACACACACACACACACACACACACACACACACGCACCAAAGTTTGTGGCAACTGCTGCTACAGAAGTAATTTCTGGCAATTCAGAGTTTTAGACCTGACCTACTTCTTTTATCAACTTATACAGTTATGGTTCTTTATGGTGATTTGTATGTAGTTTTCCAAAAAATACAAAACATTTTCTTTGACTGGTAGTTTTCATGTATGACACACGCATGATAATTTATCGTTACAAAATGTATCATATATATTGTGTGTGTGTGTGTGTGTGTGTGTATGTATATATATATATATATATATATATATATATATATATATATATATATATATATATATATGTATATATATATATATATATATATTTTATATATTTAGATAGATCGATACAGGATGTTTGTCATTTTTAACACCATTTATATCAAAGAAAACAAACCATATTAATGTGTTCACATTTACAGACATTATACATCACATATATTCTTCTGTACAATTATCAATCCCACATTACATAAAATTTTCAATTTGTGTAAACCTTAAACCTCATTCCTCCTCCAAAACATTATTCTGCATGTATAATTTCCACAATTTCCATTTTTACTGTGAAATTTGCCTCTACCCTTTTCTAAAGATCCTACTTCCAGTTCTTTTATCTGTTACAACATTCACTACTTCAAATACAGTCAGTTTAGACTTTATTTTCCAGTAATTTCTTTTTTGTCAGACACCAGAATTAAGCTTAACGTGGTCTTACTATGTCTAGGCAATCCAGATCTTGTATCCCACCTCAAAAAGTAATTTCCTTAATTACACCCATTTGCTTACCCAATATTTCTGACAGAGTACTCTGCAGGAATTTTTTAAAGTCTGCCAACTCATTACACTCCCAAAATTTAAGTTCCCAGTTATCTCTTTCTTCCCCGTCACACCTCCAACATTTGCCATCTACCTAAAGAGAAATTCTTTGGAGTCTGGTTGGGGTATAAAAATACCTATGCAAACATTTCCATGCAAAGAGTTCTACATTTTATAGACACTGTTGCATATTTGGGAGCCATACACTTCTTCCCATTATTTCCTTTGTGAAATTCTTATCCAATCACTCTTCTGATTTTTTTCTAAGCTTCTCTGATTGATTCCTGTATTTATTGTGTAATATTTTATATGCCCTATGAATTATACATTTTTAACAGCAGCTTGTGTTCTAGATTCAACTAAAAACTACCAGAGCAGGTCTTTCACTTAGGATTCCCTTATTCCTTTTTCTTTGCCTATACTCTGATATTAATCCCTAATAAGGAAGGCAGTCTTTAGCCTGCAGTCCAAGTGTCTTCTTGGCCTCATTCTGTTACCTTTACCTGTCTAGTTATTTGCTCCAAGTACCATGGTTCCTTTGCCATTTTTCTCCAATAAATTCCTCACTCCTCTTGTCTTGTCTGTATACTCCCAGTTGCTCTGTTATCCCTATTGAAAGACTCTCCTTTCTCCATTGTTGTGTTGGTTTAGTTCTTAGAATACTTTCTACTGTTTTATTAACATAATATTCTGTATCTGTTTGGCTGTTGTTATTCTTCTTAAGGATCTGCATCCAAAATCCCATCCTGTCCTTATTTCTTTAATTTCCCCCTGCGTCATCATCATCCTTTTCCACTTTTAATTATAGCTTTCTGCTTATGTTATGTATGTGAGCCTTAACTCTGTAACTCTGAAATATCCTTTCAAATCGGGTAATTCTAAACCACCTTGATATATTGGAAGGACCAGCTTATCCCGTTAGATCATTGTCCTCTTCCTTTCCCAGATAAAATCCTTCAACTCTTTATTAATTATTATCCCCAACTTCTCTTCTGGTTGATAAAAATGTGCCACTATCCACAACTTCTCATCTGGTTGATAAAAAATGTGCCTGACCTGTATGTAAAACTAAAGGGACTACAAACATTTTCACTGTATCTTGTTATCAGTATCCATCAGCAAGAACTTCCAGTTTCTCAGTTTTTTTGTATTATCTTTTGCTTAGTCTCTTCTCACATAGCCTTACTTGTCATAACAGAGTCCTTTTTAACCCATATTCGTAAATACTTCATTTTTTTCATGTCCCAGTAAATTTCGGTATTGCTGAACCAATTCATGTGTGGGTACATAGTTTACAGCTATAGCCTTTGTTTTATCTTCATCATTTTTATTTCCCAAAAAGACTTGAAAATGTTTCCTAATGTTCCACAACACTGAGATGTCCTTTAATGATTTTATCAGGTACAAAATAATATTGTCTGCAAGTAAAGTTAACCTTTTTTATTGCTGTATTAATTATATCCTTGAATTTCTTGTGTCTTTTGGCTTTTCCCGGTTAGGGGTCTCTACAGCGGAACTCCGGTCCGCTAATGATTGGTGGTTGATTTTTACGTGCCGAGTTACCAGTC